>NC_048230.1:91132096-91234342 GCF_002007445.2 Ailuropoda melanoleuca
TGGTCCATATATACAATGGAATATTACTCAGCTATCAGAAAGAACGAATTCTCAACATTTGCTGCAACATCAGCAGCACTGGAGGAGATAATGCTAAGTGAAATAAGTCAAGCAGAGAAAGGCAATTATCATATGGTTTCTCTCATCTATGGAACATAAGAACTAGGATGANAACTAGGATGATCGGTAGGGGAAGAAAGGGATAAAGAAAGGGGGGTAATCAGAAGGGGGAATGAAGCATGAGAGACTATGGACTATGAGAAGCAAACTGAAGACTTTAGAGGGGAGGGGGTGGGGGAATGGGATAGACTGGTGATGGGTACTAAGGAGGGCACATATTGCATGGTGCACTGGGTGTTATACGCAACTAATGAAGCATCGAACTTTGCATCGGAATCCGGGGATGTACTGTATGGTGACTAACATAATATAATAATAAAAGAAAAAAATTATTCAATTTACTGTACACTAGGGCTTGCTTGCTTTTTGAATTCTGCCAGTAAGATATGGAGCTTAATTTTCTGTTTACTATGTACCAGTTTCACTGAGACCCATGCAATTTTTAAGCATATGATTTTATTTTTTATACCTTCTATTTCTTATTATCCAAAATTTATAGTATTTCCCTTTAGCTAAAATGATAATTTTTTACTGAATTCCAGCATGCAGTCTACTGCAAATGTATGAACAAAATTATGTCTTTTCCTTAATAATGAAAAGAAGTTTCACTCTTAAAAAAAAATAAATAAACCATGCCAACATGGCAAAACTGAGCCTTCTGTATATATTAAACTCTTTGCAGTTTGTACAGAGCAAACTGCAAGCTGATAAAATCCTTTTAAAATTGTGAGTTAATAAAAACATTTTGTTTATTGAAAAAATCCAATTGGGC
The DNA here is from genome assembly GCF_002007445.2 of Ailuropoda melanoleuca. NCBI lineage: Eukaryota > Metazoa > Chordata > Mammalia > Carnivora > Ursidae > Ailuropoda > Ailuropoda melanoleuca. The sequence goes on from NC_048230.1 coordinate 91,132,989, forward strand.
TTTCTCGTGTCATTTGAAGTAGTGACACTAGTGCCCTGCTTTGGGACAGCAAATAAACTTTGGTATGGAAAAAAGTTAACTCCAAAACGGGTGGTAGTGAGCTACAAAGCCTAAACTCTTCCTGTCTTAGTGCTGAATGTGGGGCTTTACTTTATAACAACAAATTGCAACAATCACAGGTCTTTTTCTCCTTTGCCTCTTTTCTTCTTTCCTCCTTCCCTCCCTCTTCCCCCCTCCCCTCCTCCCTCTCCTCTCTTCCCTCCCTCCCCTCCCACCTCCCTCCCCCTCTTCCTCTCTTCCCTTATCCCACCTTCCCCCTTTCCCTTCCCCCATTCCCCACCCTCTTCTCCTCTCCTTTCCTTTCTCAACCATAATATGCATGGTACATCTCTTCTCCTACTAGAGAAAGCAGAGTTTTAGAGTCAATCTACACATCCCAGATCTTCCGCCACGTGGTTACAGTGGGAACAGCCATGTTTATAAAATGAGACCCTCCCCTCCCCCCACCCACATTGACTGGACCAGGGAAAAGCACCTGACACAAGCTAGCCATTGATCCTCTTGATTTGAAACCAGCAGAATTGGGAGTGGGAGAGCACACTCTTGACTGGCTGCCCCTTGGCAGGACCCTGAGCTAGGAAGATTTTGCCAGTAAGACATTGCCAGGAATGTTTTCCTCATTGCAGAGTGGGAAATCAAAGCCTTATCTGTAACAGATAGTAGAATCAGCAGCCACTGGAGAGAAGCCTGCCTGAGAGCCACAGAGAAAGTGTCCTGGGCTCCCATCAGCGCTCCTGACTGTGCTTTATTAGATCTGTCCAGAGATCCGGGGCATCCTTGTCTATGAGTCTAAGAGCCCCCATCTCCTGATAACCAATCCCCATCCTTTTATTCCCAAAGCTTCCCACTGGTTTTTCTACGATCCCTAATTAAGAGTTCTGACTACAAAAAACAATACTAAATCTACTTGTTTTAATTCCAAAGAGGTTAAAAAACCAGCATAAGGTCTAGTGATGAATAGCTGTCCTGGGGTTGGAGGGGTAGAGATTGCAACAGTAATAAAGCCAAGAGAGGTTTTTCCTTGAAGCATTTCAGCTCCAGTCCACCCACACTGTCATCCGTTCCTTGTCATCACCCCATGAGGGTGCATGTCATTCAAAAGATGATGCTATCGAAAAATTATTTTTAGAATAAGCCATCTGAAATTGTCCCTAATTTCAACAATTCTCTTTATCCATATTATGGGAAAGGTAATTGTGAAAGTCTGACCTCAGCCCTTACAGCAATTCCAGGATATGTGTATATTTTCTCTTGTTTTGCAGATAGAGGAAAAATGGCTTGGGGAATTCATTTGCCTCAAATCACACAGCTAGTCAGGGGCAAATAAGAGGTTTAGACTCAATTCTTCCGGTGGTTAAGCAGAGCACTTTCCTTTCTGACACATTGCCCTCACTTCTATTTGCTAGACAAGAATATCAGTCCCATTCCATGTAAAGGTTATCAAAGCATTTCATAAGTAATCTTATCAGGTTGGAGAACTGTTGAGGAAGACTTTATTTAACTGATTTTTATTCATATTTTTATGTTGCATGAAAATTGTCAGAAGACATAGAAGCAAAATATTCTGCCTTAATACCATTGCAAGGACTCCACACTCATAATGTTGCTTTTTTTCTCCAGCACTACATGGACCATGGTCTTCTTAACAACACAGCTATAATATACGGTATCAGCCATTATGCACATACACACATAAACATAGTCATTATTATAAAGGAGAGTTGATGGCTTCCATAGCTTGGCTATTGTAAATAATTCTGCAATAAACATAGGAGTGCATGTATCCTTAAATTAGTGTTTACCTGAAACTAATATGACATGTGTGTCAACTATACTCATAAAATTTTTTTCAAAAAAAGAATGTTATGAATATGTGTGTATATATATATATATATATATATGATTTGCTATTGGATTACATAATTTAAAAAATCAAAGCCAGTCACTACCAAGTGACAAACTAGAGCCTGTGTGTCTTCCAATATCAGGTCAATATGGCATTATTGAGTTAATACCATAAGGAAAAAAAAAAGCTTTGATGGCAAAGCAATGCCACATGTTAGAAGCACATGATACTTGTCCTAGTGAATGCTTGAGATGGACAGAAAGCTTGATCAGGTGCTTACAGTCTCACTTCTTGATTTGTGCCATGTTTTCCTCTCAAAATGTGTAGCCCCTAAAGTAATAGAATGACTCAAAAATACTGTAAATTTCTAGAACCCACACCTATGCAAAAAGTGTGACCGATTCAGTCACACAACTGGTTAGTATGCGGAACAAACCCAGTGACACCAATTATATGTTATCACGCAGATCATCCAAAAATATGGGCCCCTACTGACTTTTCCAGTTTGAATAATGTGATTTAGCAGATCAGAAGGAAAAATGAAGATTCTCCTGGGAACCTGTTCTGCCCCCTGCTCAGAACCTGTATAGCGGACAACCTCGAAAAGCAGGGACACCCAGGAGGCTGCCTCCATATGAGGAAAAGCATTAATTCTGCTGCCTTTGAAATGGGGAAGCGGTATACCATGTTGCATCCTTATAAATGGGCAAGGCACAGTGAGAGGTGTGGGTTGGGCCACGAAATCTCAGACTCATTATAGCATGAACAGAAGGTGTTACAGGGATGGTCTTGTCAGAAAATCCTGGATTTGGGTCCTAGATGGAAAGGTAGCAGAGGGCTTCATTTAAAAGCGGCTTTTATACAAATATAACAAAACAAAAACAGCTCTTTTTAAGTTCAAATGTAAAGCATTCACTTGGAGATGTTGTCTTTGAACTTTATGTTGGATAGTTTTGCCCCAAAGCCCAGCAAGATTCTGCCACGAAACGGGGGGCTGCCGGCTAGTACAGAAGGGCGGTGCTGGAAATCCAGGATCACGTTGGAGCTGGCCTGCCTTGCAAGGGCAATCACACCATTTCCCCAGCAAGGCAAACAATACTTACCCATAGTTTTTGGTAAATGTGCATCTCACTAATAAAATAACTACGAATCAGAGAGGGAAGTACATGGGGACGACTTAGGCTAATAAAGAAATCAAAGACCTTATTTATGTATATCAGTGCTATCATCATGATTAATCTAATAGGGAACTCTTCTAATCTTTAAAGAATGTGGTTTTTTTGTCTCACAAAATTCCTAAACTGGTAGTATTTGTGAGCACTTCTGAAGCATATTAGGTTTGGCTGTTTTCACTGTTGAATTGGTTGACACCTGTATTGTTTATTGGGGGCTTCGTTCCCTCCCCCATTAATGCATAGCCAGGCTAACAATAAGAAGAGAAAACTTCAATAATGGAAAGGAGTTTTACCCTAGATTGATGTTCAAATCCAACTGACCATGACTTTTTGGAGGCAAAATATATGATGTGACATGACAAGTTTGTTCTTGAAATCAGGAAGCATGGTACGCACCAACCCATTCAAAGCTGCATGGATGATTGGGTCATCTGCATTTTAATCAGTTTATATGAAATGCTTCCTTGTTGCTTCTCCTTAATTTGAGCTTCCAGCAGGATGTTGACAGTTATGCTATCTTAGGTCCATAGAAAAGCAGATAGGTAAGACATCATGTGCAAAGCATTTGTATGATCTTCCCTCTTTCCCCTCTCTCCCTCTCCCTCCCTCTACCTCCCTTCTTCCCTCTCTCTCTCTTCTTTTACTGTTGGTGACCACCCATGCTTGAGCAGTGTTTTGGCTACTTTCCCACTGATGACTTTTCCAAACCTTGTCAGTGGTGGCTGGCAGTTAAATGTTCTGCCGCCAACCTACAGAAAACACAAGCAGGATTGCCTTTTTTTTTTCTTCAAACTTGCATGTTTGTCCTTTTTCACCTTGATTCCTGGAAGAGTCAAACATCTGATCCTCAGGTCAAGCGTCAAGGAAATGGTTGTTCCAGCTGAAAATAGCCTAGAGCCCAATTTGAATGCTCTTGCTCAAGATCAGTGTTTAATATTTGTGTGTGTGTGTGTGTGTGTGTGTGTGAGGCAGTGTCTTTTAATAAAAGCAAAAAAAGGTGTTTGACCTGAACTTTAAAAGGTCCAGGCAGCAGTGATGTTCAGTGGAGAAAATATTATTCCATTTGCATGTGCCTGATGAAAGAAATAGTTCTGACACTGAATAGCTAACCAGCTGAGACAGGAAGACAAGAGGAGAAACTAGGGATAAGTAGGCTGCTCACTCCAGCAAAACAACTCGACACCAGGAAGTTAATTCCAGATCATATCGTGCTGTTATTCCCTCTCTCAGGAAAGATGCTTTACATTATTTAATGAAGAAAGGTAGTATTTTGAACTCCAGGAAAATCAAAATGTTACAGCTTTGAGGTTTTAATTTTTTTTTAGTCTCGTGGTATCTAGTGAATAAAGCTAGCTTTTTTTTTAACTAAAAAGCAAAGTTGTCTCATCTTTTAAGAAAGCAAGTTCAAACATTTGGTACAGATGAAGGCTGGTCTAACATTTAAGCAAATAATCTCAGTGTCTGACGGTTGTGCAATAAAAGGCATTTGATTCAAAACAGTATGCCGTGTTGGTCAGCAATATATGCTTCCACTAAATAACCGAAATACACAAATTGAAATAAAGTGAAATTCTTTTTCCAGAGTTAATGAAAGGTTCCTGTTTGTGAATTTTAGGCTTTGAAGTCCAGACCTTCCCGACAGCAGCAGGAATTTACTAGTGATTTATCGCTATTTGGACAAGTGGCGAACAGAGCGTTACTCTATGGAAAGTTGACATTCCCTACCTGTCAAGGCGGCTTTCCTAAAACCCCGACACCAGCTCCCTTTGGCTGCAGCTTCTCCTTGGGCTGTGCCCCAGGCGGGGCCCAAATGGTCAGTGTGGTTTGGCCTCGCATCAGCTCTCCTCTGGGGCCCTACCCCTTTCACTGCTGTCCCTCTGCCCATGCACCCTAGGCCCTGGCAATGCCCACTTCCTCTGTGTCATCTCCTCTGACCCTTTCTTTGTGACTGTCAATACAGGAACTAATTCTCAGGCTAGTTTTACCAACATAAATAGGAGAGGCTTTTTCAGATCCTTCTAGAATTTTCCCAGATGGCCAGTGGTCTACTCCACATATATCGAGAAGTGGCTGACGTTCCCTCCCCATCTTTAAGCCCACAGTGTCTTTCTGGGAGAGGACCATGCCCTGGAACTGTCCAGACTGCAGAAACTGATGGAGACCGTAGAACTTCACTGGGACAGGTGGGTTCTGGAAAAAGAGCATCCCATGTCCATAGGGTACTGGGGCATTGACAGCTGTTGCTGGGTGGGATCCAAACCAGAGACTCAGGGTGGAGGTGAGGCTGTGTTTGGACACTCCTTACGTTGGGGTGTCTGGCCAACCCTCCTCCCATATTCTACTGCAGTGTGGTTATAAAAGAAAAAATAAAAAACTGATCTCAATACATTCATCAAAGCTAAGTGTGTTTCTGGGTTTTCTTTTCTTATTTTGATACTTGCCTAGAAACAACACAATTTTAACAACCACTAATATAAGCTAGTGTCAACAAGACATGAAATGATCAAGTTTGTTTTCCTATTTTTTGAGTCTCTGGTTTTTATCTATCCCCACATCACCTTTAACCTCAATCAGTTGGCATTTCTGATACATTCCTGTACAAAACCTTTTGTGAGGTGGCATCCTGGATGCAGAGAAAGCACAGGACAAGAACCATCATGAAGGGCTCCAGGACTGACTTGGAGTTAAAGGAATGAGTTAAAGGAATCATGAGTGAGGTTGCTGTGGAGGACAGAGGCACTGGAAGGAGTTGAAGAGCTGACTGCTAGTCAGGGGCATCAGACCCTTGCTTTGTCCCTTACTAACTGTATGACCTTGACACAATGAGCCATGTCTGGAACCTCTGAGCCCTGGTTTACATGTCTGAAAAGTGAAGACAATGTGGTACCTGCTCCACAGGTTGCAGGGAACCTTGAATGTGATGATTGTGCCATGCTTAGCATTCTGTCAAGTGCATGGTAGGTGTCCACAGTCGCCATTGCTGGAATGTCTCAAGAGTCATGCAGAGGAGGCTCACTCATGGGAAACGTATGATTTTAGTTAGGAGGAGAGAAGAATGAGTACAACGTCTTCATCTGATTTCATGTCCCAAAATTACATCCTGTTTTCCAGGTCTTTTGGAAACATTTTGTTCATTAAGGAGGAAAAAAAATGAACATATTTGTGGTTTGGTGGAAAATTTAAAATCAGAGATACCATGCACAGCTTTGCTGCATACAGAAAGCCTAAAAGAGAAGAAGAGGGGCAGAAAAAAATGTCTGTTTAATTTGAATGGAGAGTGAAGGAAAGAGTGATTGTCAAATAGTTTAGAGTCCTGTCATTTGGCTGAAATTCATTTCCAAATAAAACTCTCCACAGCATCATCCCGGCCTTTCCTCCCCTCCCTTCCTGCCCTAACTCACTCTTCCCCAGAACGACCATCACCTTTCCCAAGGCACTGCCAAAGAAAAACTACACTTTTGCATTTCTAGCTGACTTCCTAACTAAAAACATATGAATCCTTAGAACTGAGCTCTGGGTGAGGATTCCAAGCTCTAAGACATGTTCTGAAGGAACCAAACTCATTAATGACTTATGAATGTGTTGATTATAACTCAACCATAGAATGAGACCAGGACATTTGAATACGAAATTGATTGGGGCATTTAAATTTGAAATTTAGGTTTCTGTGATGTCAAATATTTGGAAAGAAGGGTTTTTTCCAGAACAAAGGGATGTTTTTTCATTTGTATTAGATGAGTTGGAAAAATTTTGAGGGATTTCTTGAGATGTTGTTTAAAACACAGTAGAGGAGACGTTTGGTTCTACAAGGAAATTTAGGTAAGGCAGAATGCATCTACAACATGGTACTCGATCTGGCTCTTGACCAAATGTATCTGGCTTCACTTTGAAAACAAATAATGAATGCTTTCAAGACTCTCACCACTAAGTGAGATGTGCTAATGCCTCAAAATCACTGCTTACTCAGCTGTTTCTGCACACGGTAGCTGGAACTCTGAGCAGAATTTTTTTTTTCTTTTTATGTATCTATGTTGTCATTTTTATGGCCCTTTCTGTGGATTATGCTAAGAGATAAGAAGTGTGGAGATTTTGAGCAGGAGGTGCTTAAAGATACTCTAATAGCTGTGCAGGCACCCAAACCCAGCTTGAGGAAAAGATAGAAGTTAACTCTGGGGTGGCATATTCCTGATCAGAGCATCCATCATTGGTGGCATTCCTATCCACTATTTTTTCTCCCAGGATTCTGTTATTCCTTATTAGGACAAAGACTTCCCAGGAATGTCGCTGGAACATCTGGTGGGGCTACAGACCAGCTTCACTGCAGAAAAATCTGCACTGCCCTTGTAAAGAGATATGTTAAATTTAAGAAGCCCTGAAAAGTGGAAATGTTAGGTTGGCAGTTAGAATAGAACTCTGGAAAGATCTGCATAGCTGATAATTGATTCCATGACTGTGCATGAGGTCACCTAAAGAGAGAACAGGGAAAGGAGAAGGTATTCAGATAGGAAATACCAGAGTTGAAAATCTCTAAAATGCCAGATATTGCACTATGTTTGTAATGGATCAGTAGAATAAGAACATTGGAGAGACTCCTGAAAGCCCAGCATCAGATACTGTGGGGGGGGGGGGGGGGGGGGGGGGGGGGGGAGAGTGGAATTGGTAGAAAAATGTGAATTTGGACACCCAATGCCCCTCATAGTTGTTGAGGCTAGTAATGTCCTGCTGCCCAGGGTAGGGTCTATTCAATTTGTGCTTGGTTATCTCCAGAACAAAACCTGAGAGCTTGAAGTCACGTTTCACTCCCTGAAGTGGCACACATTTCTAATCTAATCTTTATGACCTCTACAGAAAAGTCATTCAGAGCCTTTCAAGGTCAACAGAAGGACGTTCATATTCCAGAAAATTCTAGCAGGTACATTCTCAGCCTGTTTTAGTACATTACCAAAAGCACAGACCGCAGTTTCTTCACCATGGCAATTTCACATTCTGCAACCATGTTTGTCTATTAAACAGCAGGTGTTTCTGAATCACAGTGACTTTTTATTCTAGAATGATGTACCAAAAATTTTTTAAAAATAAAAAAGTTTGCAGAGATAAACTGAGAAACTCCTGCTAGTATCCACACATCATGATATCCCAAAGACATTTTTCCTTTCATTTGCTCACAGTTTGAGCCCTATCTCTTTGAAGGCATTGGCTTCTCAGTACTGCTGCAGAGAATTCAGTGTTGGCCTCTGCTGACTCACACTAGTCTACAAGCTTGGAAAATTATGCTGAAGCTGATGTCCACCATCATACGATTCGAAGATTCCATATCATATTCTTGTACTACTATTAAAGACTTCCATATTGACACAAATATTTAGCTATCTCTTTCTAATGGTTAAAATGCAAAATAAGCCACATGTCATTCCATGTGGGCCTCAGTCTTAGCTTGATGTGGAAGGAATAGATAGCTAGTGAAGGGATTGCTGGGTGACTTCAGGTCCCCACTGACATGAATCACCTATTTTAAAAGATAAGGCAGTGGCATGTGTGTTTTCAAATCCGGCTTCTGTTTTCTACATCAGACCTCAAGCAGAACATCTGGGGAAGTTCTTCCCAGAAGAAGTGTCTTCATCATTGATGCCTAAGCCTGGCTGCGTATCAAAATCCCATGGAACAGCTTGTTTAAAAGTATGGAGGCTCCGGAGTTTCCAGTTCAAAACATCTAGCCTAGAGCCTGGGAATATGTATTTTTAAACAGCATTGCTTGTGCATGGCTCTGGAATCACACTGAGTATGTAGGGTCTTCTAGAATATAGGATCAACCCAGAGGAAGAACACCTATGGCCTCAAAGACATGAGTCTTCTGTAAATGATGCAGAGTTCCATTGCCTGGCTGGAATTGAAATGGTTGTTGCATTAGTGACTGTCCTGTGCAAAGTCACTGGTCACACACAATTTCCAGGATGTGATCATTTGTATATCTATCTCAGTTACATAAGGATCATAAAAAGGGCCTTATTAGAACTTTTTTCATTATTCTCCAAATTATTCTTCAAATAAATGTTGACTAGAAAAATTAGAGCAAGTACTTTTGAGACCCTGATAGTCTCAGTGTTTATCATCAACTAGTCCATCAAGGTTGCTCATTTCTTAGGCCATCATTTTGGACTAAAAAACTGAGTCCATCCTCTGGTCAGGTAATAACATCCTTGATGTCTCAAGGCTTGTTTTAATCAACGCTTCAAAACTGGATGAGACCCAGAAGTATGTATTCTAAGTGTTGGCTTGTCTTGCTCTATTCATCCTTCTACCCAATAGGATCTATTGGCTTTGCTAGTGGGCTTGACTCATCTGGGCCAATACTGTGAGATCTTTGACATGGGTGATTCAGGTGGGTTTGCTGATGTCACTGGGTCAATGTAGGAAAAATGTGTTCTTTCCAGATTGCTTTTGATGACACCAAAACCATTCAGTGCGCCTCCTCCACGATAGATAAGGTTTTTCAGAGTGTGGCCCATGGACTCCTTTGCATTAACATTCCCTGGGCGTTTGTTAAAAACCACTCCATTTTTGCATCTCTATCTTGGCCCACTGAATCAGAATTTCTGCTGCTCTCTGAAGTCTGTATTTTTTCACAATTTTTCTGGGTAAGTCAAATATACAATAATGTTTTGGAACTAGGGCTCTAATTACAGAGTCACAGAGTGAAGAAAGCAGCCATCTGCCACCTTTCACTGCATCCGGCTCTGGAATAGCACAGAGAAAGCCTTGGAAAGAAGTGTTCCACTCAAGTGCTTAACTGTTAGCTTAAGGGTATTATTGCCAAGTCCTAAACCTGCCACACCTTCCGGCTTAGTTGCCTCAGTGAAAGGCTTTTCTACTTCTTACAGACATCCTTAACTCTCACCCAGACCGAACATCCAGAATTCATCCAGAAATTCTGCCAGTTTTACCACCTTCTCCCGCCCTGGCTATTGCAATTGCCTCTGATGACCTTTCAAAAAGCCAAAGTGTTCATTTTAAAACACAAATCAAGATATGTAGCAGCTCTGCCCAAACATTTAGAAGATTCCCAATATCACTAAAGAATAAACTGTAAGGTCCTCCTTGTGACTTTCAAGCTCCTACCTATTCTGGTCCACATCAACCCCTTAACCACAATCCCCTGCATTCCCTGCTACTGCTGGAGTGCACCAAGCATGCTGCCCTCAGGACCTTTGCATTTGCTGTTCCCTCTGCTCTAATGCTTTGTCACCAGATATCCTCCTGGTTCAGTCCCTTGTTTCATTCAGGTGTCTGATCAAATAGTATTGCATTGCCTCATCTCTGCTGACCCATCTGGGGAACATAAACCCTCCTTTCTCCTTACCTTGCTTTGCTTTCATTCATAGCAGTTGGTACTTCCTAACATGTAAATTTTATTTATCATCCTTTCCCTCATACTGGAGTGTAAAATCCATGGAAACAAGGTATTTTTCTATTTCTCTCACTGCTAATTCTTCTATGCCCCAAACAGTGACTGGCACAAATTATTGAGTAAATAAACAAATGAATGGGTGCTTGGACACTGTGTTTTGAAATTGTATTGCTGTAGGACTTAATGAGGGAGGCACTGAGTTTGGTGTTGTGCCTCGATCATCTTGCCGATGTGCGGTTATTACAGTCTCCATAGAGACAAAGTGATTGTGACCAAATTCTGGTCTTGAAACACTCCCTCTCTCTTTTGCTTTGTCAATGTTCCTGGACTGGTGTGTAACAGTGATTGAAAGTTAAACCTGTCCACAGTACATCACACAGCTCTAATCAGGGCCTTTCCACTGAAGGCCTGCTCATCTTTTGCCAGCCTTATTTCCACCAACACCACAGATGGCATTTTTCAGAACCTTGCTCCACTCCTAAGCTCATTTCCATGACTCTCTTTCTCACACAACTCATGTCTTCTGTTTCCCACTCCGCATTCCTGACTTCACACCGTATCATGATTTCCTTGGTCAAGGTCATTCATACTCCCTCTTCCCATTTGCTGATCTCTTCTGTCACTGGTCCTACCTCCCCACCTTTAGGGCCATTTGCTGAAGTGATTCCCCCTCCAGCTTTCCAGGATCTGTTCTTTGCTGGGCTGGAGGTGCTCTGTGTCCACCTGCAAGGCCACCACTCACGAGCCATGAGCATGAGCGCTGGTTGTAGAGTGTGTAGCTTTTCCAAAGGTTAGCTCCTGGGAATGCATTTTAAATCCACTAATTTCAAGTGGCTTTGGGTGGCCCCAGGCATATTTTTCCACTTCTAACTCAACTCAAGACCCTTCCTAGCACAGGTTTCTATACTTCGGGATATTTAAATTGAATGTATTATTAGGTTATGTAATTTGAACAAAAATCAAGGAAGGGTGTGAAGTGGCTTCCTATAGTTCCATCTGCTCTGATTTGTCAAGAAAGAGATAAGATCAGTTTCTTTTACTCCTCTGTTCCTAGTGTTCGGCCCATGTTCGACACTCCCAACATGAAATGCACTCCATTCTGCCTGTAGGAACCCAGAACCATGCCAAACGAGAAACACGAACGTGGTTGTGATGCCTGAGGTCCTAGTCTGTGATCTTTCCCACAGCTGGCATGTTCCCTCTTAGGCTCTGAGACATTCCTCATTAGCTCAGCAACAGGGACTAAAAGGCATATCCAATTAAAGAGAGGGATAAAAGTCCTTTGCTGATCCTTAAACTGAATGCCAAAGAATAACCTTTGTACATAGTGGGATGGGAGCTCACGGCAGGAGTCAACCCCAAGTCTCCAGGGGGCCATGCCTGCTGAGGCAATGTGGCAGGCCCAGCAACTTCCCTGTCCCCTCAGCATAGAGGGTATTTAGGTGGGGGTTGCCCAGCATGGTGGCAGTAAGAAATCTGGAGCCAGAAGTACAAAGGAGCAGAAAAATCTAGGTGGGGTTGGCAGTCACACCCTATCCCCACTTACCTGCTATGCCATGAGGTGCATGGATGAATTTGCAATAGTGTGGCTATGAATGTGTCCGGTGATGGTTAGTGGTGGTGGGAGTAGAAGGGCTACTACTGCAATTTCAATCTTTGTATTTTGACTCAGACTAGCACTGAAATGTTTAACTTTTGTTTGAGGGAGGACTGTAAAGTCCCCAAACAAACATCAAGGCTTTCTGCCTTTTGAGAGTGAGTACTTGAGGTACCTTTCATCTATCTCTACCTAGAGAGCACCCACCTATCTATCCCTTGGGCAGCCATTGATTCAGCATGTCTGTGTATGCATGTGTGCATGTGTGTGTGTAAGCATGGATGTACATGCATGCATGTGTGTATCCCTGTGCACCAGTGCACCTGCGTGCCCATATGTGTCATCTACTATGTACCAGGATATGTTGCTGGGATCCACTTCAGTCCCTCTTCTCCTGTCTATAAACACTCATAGCATACATAGATTCAATACTCATATGCATAATCTTCATCCACACAGATTTCTTCTGCCTCTAAATCCCCATAATAGAGACTGTTTTGTTTTTGTCTTGTGTTCTGTTCAAATTATTTTTATAATTTATAGTACATCTATAGTTTTTTGTTTTATTTATGTTTTTTTAAATTTATACTAAGTGTCCCAGCAGGCACTACCACAATACACAGAAGCAAGTATCTTGTGGCTTCTTGTGTTATGATATCCATTCACAGCTTGAGCTGGCCACAGGGAAAAGTAGTCTGCCACATTTTAGGTTTCTACACTGCTTTGACATCTACAAACATGAAGTTTGGCTGTCTTCATTATGGGATTCTCAGGGTCTGGCCTAGGACTTTGGAGTCAGGGAGAAGGCAGACCAACTTCCTTATTATTCTTCATTAATTCATTATTTGCACAAATACTGAGTGCCTACTACATGTCAAGTGCTGTGCTTCCAGGAGGAAGAAAAAGCAAATCCCTGCTCTTGTGATACCTATGTATCCCTGCATCCAGGAGCACTAAGGGAACCACTGAGGGTTATATATTCATCATCATTAACAGCCAATGAAATGAAAACACAATCTGAGAATATGGTTTTTACAATACCAAAGAGTTAAATATTGAGCAATGTCTTAGTTTAGTTGTTTTGTTGCGTTTTTTTTACATCTTACATTGATGGCTGTTCATTTCTTATCTAGTCTTTCATTCAACAAATGCTTATTGCACTTTCACTATATGCTGAATCAACTACAGTAGTGATCAAGTCACATATATATCTTCTATCCTTTGGAGCTGTCCAAACCAATTTTTAAATGTTAATACACCACATAAGCAAAATCAAGGCAAGCACAAGAGCAAGTGTTGCTATCTAGTGTTTAAAGTTTAGATCAGATTATCTGAGTGGGGGATGGGAGAGCAAGACTGGGGAATATATAAGTGAATAAGTTATAGTACAAACCGTCAGAAAGGCTGAGCCTAAAAATGTGTTAGGACAGAAAGATTAGGGGAAGATAAGACAGGGGAAAAAAGTCATAGGGTGGAAAGAATCCTGCTTTCTGTCAGGAAACATCATCTTCTACTGGTCAAGGAGAAGAATTAAAAAGAGAAATGGAAGTTGAAGAACGAATGGTGATAATGAATAGATTATAGTCCTCAGGAGGAAAGAAAACCGAATTCAAAGGCAAAGGATTCTCTTTGAAAAGGAACGAGATTGTTCTTCCTTTAACGTGGCAGAGAAGGAAGGGGTCGATGATGATAGAAGTAATTTGAACTGGAAATAAGGAAAGTCAAGAAAATTCAAAATAAAAAAATAAATTTCAATCTTCCCAGAAATAATATGCTCATTTTCTGTGAAAAGAGGCTTAGAAATGGGGCCCTAAGGAAGAGGGAAAATCTGATCCATGGCAAACTTGTGAATTGATCTCATTAATGATCTCACAAAATATTGGGCATTTACAAGTTGTGTAAACTAAAATGTCCATGACTCTGAGCAACATTCAGCTGGCCTTAGGAACAGCTGACATGATGAAAAGACACACCTAGAGCAATCTGCAGGAACAAATGCACATCGTAGAAACACGTACATCATGGCCAATACCCACACATGATTCAGAAGAGCTAGATAAGCTTCAGTGTCTCCTTATTCGCAGGGGACCAGAAGCTCAGTGTAGTAGAGTAGAAAGACCATGGGCTTGGACTCACTCAGACTGGGCTAGCACCAGCTCAGCCATTCACCAACGAATGACACTGGGTAGAGGGCTTAGTAACTACCCATCTCCTCAATGAGCATCACAGTGCTTACCACATGAGCTTGTGGAAAGGGTTAATGTCGTGGTAGAGGTGAAACATTCAGCACCAAATAAGCACATTACATTACTTCTTTGTCTATGATTTTTCAGATTTTGTTATAGGGCAAAAGACGGCTTTAGGTTCAGATTTGTCATTATTCACAGTAGCCCTGTGAAGATGATGCCTTTACTGATAGTCTGCTATACATGTCTTAGACACAACCACTGTAAGCTGCTCTGCCTACAATTTATATTTGTTCAACAGAGTCTATTCTATCTCTTCTATCTATCTAGCTAGCTAGCTAGCCAGCCATCTATCTATGTATCTTTCTGTCATCTATCATCTGTATGTGTTCTGGGGTTTGTTAATGGTTATTTCCTTGGATTTGGTTACTATTACATTCTATTGTCTCCCTTCCACTTAAAAGAATAACCATTTTCTGCCAATTCTCAGAAATTATGTGAATGAATTGTTAAAAGCATAGGTAGTGAGCATGTATTTATGAGCTTCCGTGATTGTTGTGTTACCTGTAATTTACTTTATAATACTTGAGCACAGAGAGAGAAAGAGAGATGTGAAATCATGTGCCTGTTACTTGGGTTGAGCTACAACTCAAGTACTCATGGTGCTCAAGCCAAACAGCCACACCTGCCTCCCATTAGAGAGGCAGTCACTCTCCAGAGACAGTAATAGCAAGAGCTTCTATTATTTACGTTGCAAACACTATCTGAAGCTTGGTTATTAGCATGTGTATTTTCAATGAAGTTTGTGGCCTACTAATAAGCTGATACACATTGAAAATGTGTTCATATTTGGTGAAATTGAAGGTAAACAAGGTATGTAGATTGGCAAAATATTGCAGAGATATTCCTTTGCATGAACAGGGCCACACAACCAGAGGACTGACAATTCTGAGGCTTCATCTTGTCTTGTTCTACATGTAGCCAGGGATCCAGAGGTTTCTGTCTGCCTGAAGTCAGCCCCATTATTAGCAAAATCCTGTCTGTGAAACCATGGATGGCCACCTTAAGCAAACATTCTAACTGAGGCTGTTGTTGTAATACCTACAAAGATAGAGAATGAGAACTTCATTGAGCCAGCAGAGCAGCTTGTATGAACTGCTTCTGGTCTTGCCTGACAAGAACTGTTTAATTTTAAAAGTCTGTATGTGTGTCAGAATTTTATCTGAAACTGGTTTTCACTGTGGCCTAGGACCCAGGTTGTGGGGGGAGAAGTCACCCATCTCTCTAATTTCTTTGGGGGCTACCATTTGCTACCAAAACAAAACAAAACCCCAAAAAAACAAAAACAAAAAAATAAACACAAAACCCTGACTTCTTCATAATCAAATCACCTAAGGTCAGGTGGCAATACTTACAAAGTTAAGTAATAATAATAAAAATAGTGAAAGTACCACTAATCCTATTCAGGTAAAAGTCTCCCTTGAATTCCAGATAGGAGTTTCTCCACTAAGATTGATATTTTGGCAAATGTACTAGAACCTTTCACATTCAGGTACCATGGCCATTGGAAGATTTCAAATTGTTACATTTCTGGTTATGTACATGCTACCCGAAATGTGCTTTTGCCTTTCTTTTCCAGTCAGCTTTCAATCGGGATGAGAACTGCCAGCTAATCAGAGTCCTGGTTAGTTTTAATATTTGACATTCTACATCCAAATCTCTGCTGCAAAGATGCTGGTTTGAGTTCTGTGGAGAAAATACAATGGCTCTTTTGTTCACACCCCTATTCTCCGTGCCCAATATGGTCAGACCCATAAATGGTGCTCAGCAAATATTGGTCAAGTGAATGAAAGAAACAGTGAATGAATGAGCATTTTTCTCCCCTTCTCTTCATGCTCTTGAGTGGTTGGCTAAATATCTGCTCCAAGGGAGTCTGTAGGGGTGGGGACTGGCAGCTGGATGCTGCAGCTGAATGCTGCAGCTGGGTGCCGCAAGGATCCCATCTTGGGCAAGTCACTGCTGATGAGTCTTCTCTCCAGTTAGGGCTCCATAGGTTCTCGGACAGAATTTCCCTGAGACTTACCCAAGTCACAGATTTAATAACTTTAAAGAAAGTGTGCAGTCTCTGAAAAGATGATGCACTTCTTTAAGGGGGAAAACTGAAACCGTACAGATAAAAAGCTGGTTAAAATAAAAACAAATACAAGAAAATGCCTTATTCCACCAAGTTTTGGAAGTCAAAGCTCTTGTCCACATTAAACAAAGAACCAAGGTCTGATTTATCTTGTGGCTTCTTCAAGGAAGGCACAGCTTGAAATGCTCCTCAGGATAGCCTATAAATCTCTTGGCGAGTACTGCTCCGAAATAAGAGGTGGCAAATTTATGGTGCTTGGCCGAAACTAGCTTGCTGCCTGCTTTTGTAAATAAAGTCTTATTGGCACTAGTTGCAACAGAGACTGCCTGGCAGGTGAAGCCTAAAATATTTACTATCTGGACCTTTAAAGAAGAAGTTTGTTGATCTTAAACATCTTCAAGACTTAGCCTTCAGGCAAAAGTAATAATGACCCTCTCTATATAATTAAAGTGACCAAATAATGGAAGAAGGCATATAATATGCCTTAGAAGTACTAGGACTAATTATTTAGTTATGAAATGGGCTGGATGCCTTATTGGTTTATTTAAACTTTGTCTCATTCTAAAAAAGATTTGAGGTAGTTAACAAAAACACATACAATATGATTACAAAATTGAGGTGTTCATAAAATCCTAAACTGAGAAGCTATAAATTAAAATAGAAGATGAAAATAAAGTAGGAGTTTTGCTCTGTTTATATTTTACCCTTTAATTCTGCAGTATTTTATATTAATATTACATCCATTGTTTGTTTCTATTTGCTGTTCTATCAGATCTTAGTCCTTTCAAAACCTTTTCAATATTATCAAATATTTCAGAGTTCATTGATGAGTATTACAAGCACCCATGCACACCTCATCTGCATTTTCAAAGGTGTCATATGTTCTTGGACAGTCTTAAAATAAGACATACAATGTTCATTGATACCATAACTTGCCACTATCCCATTGGCTTCTTTCACCAAAGAAACCTCTATTCTGAAGGTTGTTTATATATCTCTGATCCATATCTTAAGATTCATAATATATATGTATGTGCTTATAAAGAATATTGTTTCATTTTTTAAAATTTATATGAATGAGGTATTATTTGTATATAATATTTCTGCAATTTGCTTTAGGCTTTACAAAGTCATCTATGCTATGGGGCGCCTGGGTGGCTCAGTCGTTAAGCCTCTGCCTTTGGCTCAGGGCGTGGTGATCCCAGCTATCTGGGATAAAGCCCCACATCAGGCTTCTCCGCTAGGAGCCTGCTTCTTCCTCTCCCACTCCCCCTGCTTGTGTTCCCTCTCTCGCTGGCTGTCTCTCTCTGTCAAATAAATAAATAAAAATCTTTAAAAAAAAGTCGTCTATGCTAAAATAAGTAAATGTAGTTTACTGATTTTAACAACTGTGTAGTAATTAAAATACGCCTCCAATATAGTTCATTGTTAATGAATGGACATTTAGATTATTTCAATTTTAAAGTACTTAAAAACAAAACTGTACTGAGAGTTCTGACTGTACTCTGCAAGGAAAAGAAAGACTTCAAAATCCCTGATTTTGGCTCTGACTCTGGCTCACAGGTAGATATCTCTTTGTTTCTTTATTTTCTTGAATCTTAAACACATGGCTAAAGCAAGAGTCTTGAAAACTGGCAATAGTCTCAAATATTTATTGACTCAGATCTTGGGAATGCTAAGAGTTGGGTGTTTGTGGCCTCTCTCTGGCCTCAGTTACTAGGAGATAATTTGCTGAATATTCTCTTGCCTTCAACACCTATCAGTCAGAAATCCTATCAGAAATATTACACATCCCATAAAAAAGACTGTCCAGTACCTTCTAGGTCCATGGAGAAGCCACAACAGTAGACTAAAATCTGTTTTTAAAAAATGATGAAAGATTGTTCCACCAAGTTTGGATGTGGATGGGTTTGTCTAATCCAACACAATTCATTGGTTGGTCTCTCTTATCATCATTTCTTCCTTTTTATCCCAAAGGTCTCTCAGTGCTGGGCAAAGGCAGATCTAACCTTCTTCTGAAGTTGTGCTTCTGTCCTTATCTTCTGACAGCCACCTAGAAGGATGGCTATTTGAACAAGGATGAAATCACAATTCTTGGATATCTGAACTGGTTCACCTTCCTTAGGGTGTTCAAGAGATACTGTTCCCATAGGAAGAATGTTCATCATCTTCCTCACATTGGGCAAACCCACTTGTTTCTTCCAGCCTTCCTAGGTCAAATAGCCATGATGGAGCCAGAGGCAGAGCAATCTAGACCCTGAGGGTGGCAGTAAATGGCAAGTTATTATTTCAGGACCTCTGAAAAGGTGTGCGCCTACACACAGAGAAGGGATGCTTTCATTTACAAATTCTTTCATTTTGGATTTCTACATTTGCAAATGAAATAAAGACACTTTAAAATAGGAGAGGGGAAAAAAGAACCCCAAACCTCAAGAAAGTAGTTGTTGAGTAGGGGCTGGAGTTGTCCCTAGAGGTGACCAAGGACTAGAACTCTGTCTCCTGTCCCTGTTCTCTTTGTGTGCTTGCCTCCTTATCCCTAGCTGGCTGTCAGAGGAAGTTGGAGCTATGGCTTCTTCCAGAATGCTGGGACTTGCCTCCTAGCAATGCTGGGACCATGGAGGAACTAGGACCCTCCAAATCAATTCCAGTTAAAAGAGTTTTCATAGAAGACTTTGATTGGTTCAGTTTAGGTAGTTCAGCCCACCAGTGTCCAGGATATCAGAGACTCATGACAGATAGTTTTAACAGAACCAATGGCTGAATGGGAGAAATATACATTTCACCTGGAGAAAGTGCTAGTAAGACAGACACATGATAATACATCTTGATGGTGCCACGAGGACTTTACGCCAGAGCACGCCAGAACTTCCAGGTACAGATAGCTTTGCCTCTATCAATATAGAAATAGAAAATAACTTTCTTCCATTATTTTTTGGTCTGCCAATTCTAATGATCATCTTTTTAAATATTTTTTGTCATTTCCAGTAACTGAAGATGCTCTGGACTTTCTTCTTACCTAGGAGTCTCCTTAAGCAAACACTTAATCCAGTTGTCACCCAAAACATTAAGGTCCAAGGGCTTTGCTGAGGCCACAGTGCTTTGTCCTCCCTTGTGGTCAGTGAAGCAAATTTTCAAGTGCTTCCTTGCTCTATAGCAGTGAGGGCCATGCTGAATGGCTCATACCAAAACAAGATGAGGGGGGAAAACTGCAGGGACACTCTTAGATAGTCTATGCCAACAAGGGGACATGCTTTCCATAACAAATCCAACTTTACACCTGAATTCATGACTGAGTTCAACCCATGTGGGTTTCACTAGCTGCTTCTTTCCTAGGACAGATTTGGGTTTTATGATATTTCTTGGAGGGGAAAGGGAAGACTTCATCTTGAGAATATCTCTTATTTTACAGAAAGAAAACCACGGCCCAGAGTTGTCATATGACATGGACAGAGCCATGCAGTACACAAAGAGTGGACCCAATAAACAGAAGGGGGGATGAACCATGAGAGACTATGGACTCTGGGAAACAAACTGAGGGCTTCAGAGGGGAGGGGGGTGGGGGAATGGGATAGGCCGGTGATGGGTATTAAGGAGGGCACATGTTGCATGGTGCACTGGGTGTTATACGCAAATAATGAATCATGGAACACTACATCAAAAATTAAGGATGTACTGTATGGTGACTAACATAATATAATAAAAAATTATTATTAAAAAAAAAGTATCTGCCTTTGGCTCAGGTCATGATCCCAGAGTCCTGGGATCTAGCCCCGCAGGGGCTCCTTGCTCAGTGGGGAGCCTGCTTCTCCCTCGCCTGCCCCTCCCACTGCTTGCTCAGTCTCTCTCTCTGACAAACAAATAAAAATCTTATTAAAAAAATGTCTCGGGGCACCTGGGTGGCTCAGTCATTAAGCGTCTGCCTTCAGCTCAGGTCATGATCCCAGGGCCCTGGGATTGAGCCCCGCATCAGGCTCCCTGTTTGGCGGGAAGCCTGCCTCTCCTTCTCCCACTCTCCCTACTTGTGATCCCTCTCTCGCTGTCTCTCTCTGTCAAATAAATAAATAAAATCTTAAAAAAAAAAAGTGGACCCAAGATCCCCTGAAGAATTTCACAACAAGCAACATCTATTAGACACCTGATGTGTACATCACTTGGGCTTTTAGGTAGGGGAAGGGTACAAGAAAGGCTAAAGCATGACCCCCTTTTCCTCTGAGCTTCCAGATTAGGGTCCTCAACTACACACATGAAAACTCTGTGAGTACAGATACACAGTTGACATTTTTTCCCCTACTAGAGGATCTTACAATTAGTTAAATGAATTTCAACATGCAAATTATCACTACCATTTATCCTGTATGTAGATCCTATCACACAGATCAAATAAATTCTTTGTAGCACAGAAAGCCCTCATGATAGTTCTCACATATTATGTACTGTGCTTTGGGCATGGCTTTGCATGTAGAACATCGAATAAATGTTGCTGACTGCCTGACTTATGACCACCAGCCCCTCTTGACCACATATGGTATCAGAGTTGGTAGCTGTGGTCTCCTAAGGGTTAACTGGGAAAGGAGTATGGGATTCCAGGGCCTGCAGTTGATTTCCAAGAGTCCCTCCTTGCAGGGAGAATGCCAGCACAACATCTGGTGTGCACCTGAATAAATCCAAGAAGTTTCCTTTTCAATATTGTATAAATTCTGCACCTTGACTCATGGCTATTAAACCCACTGTGGTAAGATCTCCAGCAAGCATGGCAGTATTTCATTCATGAGGGAGGACCACTCCAAGAAGAGCAGCATGAAGCCATCTCCACCCACCCTGCACCCCAAGCCTCTGGAGAAAGCTGTCATCTAGTCTCCTTCTGCTAATAATTCCATTTAGCTCACTCATTTTTTAAGGCAAGTTTTCCATTTGGAGATACACCCTCTCTTACACTCTCCTGCCCCCAGGTTCCTTCTCTCCCTCCTCCAGACTCAGTTTCCTTCCAAAAGGCATAGCCATGAACACCCTGTCTACCCCTTCTTCTGCTTCCTGGTCAACTGAGACTCATCACCCAATGTGACTTAATTAAAAGCAGACCCTTTGGAGGGCTGCTGGCTGTCTGCCTTCCTTCTTTATCCTTTGCTCCTACATCATGCTGCTAAAAAAATTCTTTGATGGGCTCCTGGTGGAGTTGGTAGTCCACAATCCTGGTCTCCAGTCACTTTCCCCAAGTGAGAGCTAAAGCTGGAATTATAGAATATTAGGGATCAACAAGTTCTAGAAGGCTATTTGACCCTCCTACCCCCATTGTGCAGATGAAACAAATGAGGCCTCCAATAGGATCTTACTGCTCCCCAGCTCAAAAAGGATCCTCATGCTTCATGGCCTTGCATTTTCCCCTCTATTTCTGTGTACCTTTCTCATAATTGCAACCATGTGGTGAACTCCAATTCACCATGTCTCACCCAGCTGTAATGGCACCACTTTTGAGAAATTTACTTTGCTCCCCCTGCCCCCCACCTCACCACTCTTCCCTGGAATTCATTATTCTCTCTTTGGGCTTCCTAGTTTTGCATAACATGTCCATCGTCCATTACAGCTTCTCACAGTGCATGACAGATGCTCTCTTAATTCCCCACTCTACCCTTTCCCCCCAAAAAAAAACAGGTCCTGAGACAAGGATTCTAATGCCCAATACTTGACTTGGGACAGAATTTGGGGAGCCACCAGTGGGAGATGGGAAGAAAGGAGGACCTATAAAGGGTGAGGCATGGAGCAAGTTATGCCTATGGACAGGAGGGTTCATTATAAGAACACTCCCAGAGAACTGTCCCACTAAAGAACAAGGAAGCTGGTGCATTGATCTACTGAACTAGGTGCCTCATTTTTAGGAGGTTGCTTCTGGAACATGAACTCCCTGGCATGTCTAGCACCCTTCAAATTTTGGGCAAAGCACACTCTCAGTCAGAGGAAGTTCCTAGGCGGAAAGACCTGGAAGTAAGCACTTGGGACCTTGAGCATGGGTCAAGTGTCCAACGGTGTCTTCTAAGGCACTCACTTGTCTGTGTCCCTGGAGGAGCAGAGCCTAAATGATATTATCTCAGCATCCCCAAGTACGGCCCATAACAAGCATACTGCTTATTTTAGTTGAACTTGGAAATGGATTTATAACCTTACAAAATGAAGGGACATATGAAGACAATGAAGCTGGGGTCTTGGCTCAATATTTTTTTTTGCAGAAAAGTTTTCAGAATTTTTAGCCAAATATACCTTTTCTAACATCAGAGTATTTTGGATGTATACTCCCGGGAGTCTTGGGACACTTACTCCAAAGTAGCCTGTCACCACCAAAGTGCTTCTTTGGGGCTTTTTTTTGTTTTTAATTTCTACAAATTACATTCTGTTCCATAGCACATTCACATTTCTTTTGGTATTCTTTAAGCATTTACATTACCAGTTAAAATATTAACTATTGTTTCTGCATTTTTGGTGAGAAATTAATATTCCAGGGTAATTTTGGGGGGTTTCATGTATTTCCCAGATCATAGCAACTCCAAGGGTGAGGGTCACAGTACTTCTTTCATGGGGGAACTACATGTGATGACTGCCATGAACTCTGCCACCTGGGACATTACCTGAGAGGTTACCAGACCTCCTGCCCTCAGCCCTGGGCTCTATGCTGATAAGGGAAGTGTTGACTGAGGTATTGGGATATCCCACTGTTCCTCACTTTGTTTTGAATAAAAGCCTGGCCCCATAAATGCAGACCTAGCAGGTAGGAATCTAGGTAGTGCCACAGTAGAGAAAGCGAGGAACCAGTACATGAAGAGTAAGATCCTAAATATGTCTTCTCAGAGGGGTTGTCTCCATAAAACCACCTTTCCCAGATCTGCGTTTTTGGCCATGTAAAAGCTAGATCACTTTTTAAACCTTTTTCCTCCCCCTACCATGTGTCAAGTTTTCCAACTTCTGTCTTCCCTGCCCCCATTTTTTCACTCTGCTCCCCCCCGCCAACAGTCTTGGGTTTCTCCATAGACCTGGTCAGATGTCAGCCACTACCCCATTGGTGGACACTTGCTCCTGTTAAACCTTCAGGGATCCTGTGATTACAAGAACTCAATATCCTTAGAAAGAATTGGGGGATTGTAAATATAAATGCTCCTTTTTCCCCTTATACTCCTTGTGACCAAAACAGAACCAGGAGAAGAAAACTCCAAATCCATTTTCATTTACCATAAAGCATCTGATAGTTCGTCTTTAGTTTGAATGTTTAATATCAGTTAAAATTCAAAAATTAACAGATGGAGTTAATAGTTTAAATCTTATCAGGTGCACACACACAGATACCCGCTCCCACATGTATGTGCACATATACATACACAAATATGCATGTATTAATATTTATGTATATATGTACATATGTACATATATACATATGTATTCTATAAATAAGATTTGCAAAGAGGAAGCTCTTACTTATATGCCTGCCTTTTCTCATCTCCAAAACCTTCAGTGACAGTTATTCTCTCAACTCTGATGTCACCACCTCCAAGAAGTCTTCCTTGGAACCCCCTCTAAGTGGAATTCACTGTTACCTCTTTGTGGTTTCTGTCTTTCCTTGGTGTCTGAATGATGGTTTATTAGAGGCAGGTGCCATCTCAGATTGAATTCCCCCAAAAAAGAGATCATGAGACAAGGATTCCACTGCAAGTAGTTTATTTGAGAGGTGAGAAATCCCAGGCAAGTTTGCTCAGCACTTTCATACATACTGCTCTGTTGCTTCAGTCCCTCTGAGAAGCAGACCCTGGCATAGGTGCTTTACCTTCCAGTGCTTTGCTGCCCACAGGCCACTTCATCCAGTCTCACTGCCTCTAACCTGGGGTGCTGCAGGGAAAAATTGCTTTGCAAATATACCCCTTTGCCTGTATAGGACTGAAGGCCACTTGGTTCTGTGGATTCCTCTCAATATATTCCCATCTGGTCTTCATCTTTCAGAACTGTCTCAGTCCTGGTGTGCCCAAAGCCCCCTCCCTGCATTCCAGAGCCAAAGTGGATTTTGTTGAGTGGACACTCACTGTGAATCAGGTGGGGACCCCATTGTGTTGGGGGAAGAAAGTTGTCAGGACTAGTTGGTAGAAAAAATATACTAAGTTAGTAAATTTAGACAAGAGCATGCAGGTAAAGCAGACTTGCGGATGACAGTCACTACCTGGGGAAGAGGCTGGTAGACTTACCAATGCTTTCACCTTTTACAACCCTTAGTATTAAGAGAGCCCAGGACCCAGTATTTTACTGAGTAGAATTAAAGTTTTGTGAAGTTCTGTAAAATACAAGCTTCACTGACTACACCCCTGGTTACTCTGATACTCTGTCCTTGCATTATAATTAGAAAAAAACAAACATGTAAATAGAGTTAAGAGTCACTGGGAGGAGGACAAAACTTGTTCTTGCTTTAAGAGAAGGTTCAGAGATTTGTGCAAGAAGAAACATGAAAGCAAATGTGAGATAATGAAGAACAAACATTTGGATTTCGTGTAAACAAGAAAACGAGGCTTTTCAGGCTGGGGAGCATCTGGATATAGTGCATGTCTCTGATTTCTCCACCTGAGTGGTGGTTACCAAGGCCGATCTAAGAGGTAGTCGAATATTGGCATTCTGTCATCTGTTCTCACCCACCTTTGAAGAGAGACTGCCTAAGAACAAAATTAACATAAAGGAAGCAGGGCCAAACGATGGAGGCACACATTATAATGGTGTCATTTGAGAACCTGGATCCTGGCAACAGCTGGTCATGGTCATACCATTTCCATGCATCAGTACATTTGTCTCTTTGCTTAAGCCTATTTGGGTTGGGATTTCTATCCTTTGCTGTTGAAAGATTCTATCTAATATGTTCTCAATTTGGATGGAAGTTCTGGAGGGAGAGTGATGGTTCTTGGTAAATCCAGGGATTTCAGAAGAATGTGATGAAGAAAGCACAGGATCTGATGTAAAGTGCACAGCTATTTAATATCAGGAAGTCCCAGTTTTCTGTAAGGTGTAGCATCTAGATCATAGCATTAGTCGAAGATTAAATAAGACAATATGTATACATTTATATTTATATATATATGTGTGTACATACATATATCACACACGTGTCTCTGTGTGTGTGTGTACCCGGACCCAAGCAAAATAACCCATGACCCCCTGTGGTCTACTGTCCATGTGAGGTAAACTCAAGGAACCCCAGCCCAGTCAGTGCAGTGACCAGAGAGGAATCCAATGGTTGTTTGTGTCAACCGTTTTACCTTTGAAAGAGATGAAATTCATTACCCACAGTCACACTTGTCAAAATCTTCAGAAATTCCCTCAAAGTACTCTGGAAGCTCACTTCCCATACTTCAACCCTAATCCTGGTTTGTGACTTTTCCTCTTCTTTTTCCCTCTACCCTCATTGCTTTCTGGTCCAGAGCTATACTTGAGAGAGAGTTAGTGTTCATTTGTTGAGTGACAAAGACTCATAACAGCAGCCTTACTAGGCCATCTTAACAAGAGCAGAAATGATGTCTTTTCCCTACATAAATGTCAGAGGTTGTCATTGTTATTATTGATATGCAAGGACTGCATAATTACTAAGGATTTCATCAAGAGCAGTGCCTTTCCAGAGGAAATCAGAGAGAGCAGCCTTTAGGGCCCAGCACGATGCTGGAAACTCCCTGAGGAATAAGCTGGAAACTCCCTGAGGAATGCAACATGGCAGTCAGTACTGTGACTGCAAGAGAAGAATGAATTCTTTGCTAATTACACACCTAGTTGTTCCTCAATATAGATTTAGGCTCTGATGTCTCCATATAATTAGTAGTGCTTGTCCCTAGAAGGTGTGCTTTCTTTAATGCTGATCAAAGGGGGCCTACCAGTGGGGTAGAGAATACAACGAAAACACAGAGGAGCAAAGGAAGTTCATTCCACCTCACTCGCATGAATAAACCACCCCTCCATCTCCCATGGTGGTGAGTTAGGAGATACCCACAATGCTGCTCATGCTGGGTGTGGCCATGCTACACTACCTGTGACTCAGATTTTGAGGTGAATGAAGAGGGAGATCACTTGCTGGGTAAAGGATCAGGTTTCCAGAGGCAGAGAGTAGACTTCCAAAGGTAGACTTCAGTAGTAAGATACACAGAGAGCCCCTCCCTCTCCTTTCTCCCACTCTCCACCTCCTGCCTGTAACCCCTTGTGCCTCGTCATCTGGGGGCTGCAGAGCCAAGTGAGAATCAAGAAGTCTCTACAGAAGACGCTGGAGCAGAGGCTGCTGGTGGCTGATCCAGAGCCCCAGGAGTATGTTTCACTGGCTGTCTGGGGACCTGTTGGAAGGGCTCTCCATGGCCATGTTTCTGGGCATCTGTCCTGCACGGGCTTTCCAGAGAGCAACCTGGAGCCAGTGACAGACTGGTGAGATGTCTAGGAGCCCAGCTCCCTGGCCTTCAGACAGGACAGGCTCTCTGTACTACATAAGCCCAGCACAGTTCCCCCATGGGGACCAGAGAATGAGGGTTTATGTTACTAAGAGCCTCAAACTAAAGCCATATATATATATTTTGACCCCTATACCTGCACATAGGCACAGTCAGAAATGAGGTCTGTGAACTAGCAGTTACAATGTGTCCTTCATCGCTTAGACAATGGGGCTGTAAAGTCAACAAAATCATTTTTATTCTTGGTGGTTATACCATCCCCACAGCTCTTTGCACAATGTTAGTTGTATTACAAGCCTTCATGGGAATCTGACTACAGAACATTGCTCAATGGCACGTGCTCACTGGTATTTGTCAGTTGGCACCGGTTGTAGAATGCTTGCTGATGTGGGCCTTTCCTCCACCCCCAATGGAAACTCTGCTTTTACTTTTACTTCCATGTTTTTGAGATGTCTGGCCAGCCAGCTTTGTTTTCTTTATATGATTCTAAAAATAACGACTATCTTCTTTTATGTTCTATTGAAAACGGTCCCAACAATTCACAAGGAGGCACCTCCTTTTAAAGGGTGTTAATTCAGTTCCCCAATTGCAATAGCAGAAAAGATAAGTATTTTGACATATGTTATTTTAAAAGTCTTAGGATCTGAGAAGCCAAAGGCAAAATACGCTCAGAAATGAATGAAAACACATGAAGTCAAAATACACATTCTGGCCTCTGAGTCCGAGCCTGCTTCCCGGAATGCCCTGTCAAATACCCTCTTCTCCAAAGGATCCCTCCACGTTGAGGCTTCCAAGAAACACCATCTAGTCATTCCAATCCCAAACATTCCTGCTGTGTACGATCACATGTTAATTACATAGCATATTTACTGTTTAATAATATCACATAGAGAAGTCACATGGAAGAGCTTCCTAGAACTTGTTTAGAATCTGACCCCAAAGATACAGATGTAGTGAAGAGAAGGGCCATATGCACCCCAATGTTCATAGCAGCATTGTCCACAATAGCTAAATCGTGGAAGGAGCTGAGATGCCCTTCAACAGATGACTGGATTAAGAAGCTGTGGTCCATATATACAATAGAATATTACTCAGCTATCAGAAAGAACGAATTCTCAACATTTGCTGCAACATGGACAGCACTGGAGGAGATAATGCTAAGTGCAATAAGTCAAGCAGAGAAAGACAATTATCATATGATTTCTCTCATCTATGGAACATAACAACTAGGAAGATCGGTAAGGGAAGAAAGGGATAAAGAAAGGGGGGGTAATCAGAAGGGGGAATGAAACATGAGAGACTATGGACTATAAGAAACAAACTGAGGGCTTCAGAGGGGAGGGGGGTGGGGGAATGAGATAGACTGGTGATGGGTAGTAAGGAGGGCATGTATTGCATGGTGCACTGGGTGTTATACACAACTAATGAAGCATCGAACTTTACATCGGAAGCCGGGGATGTACTGTATGGTGACTAACATAATATAATAAAAAAATCATTAAAAAAATAATAAAAAAAATAAAATAAATAAAAATTGGTTCAATGTAATTGTTTCTATAAGAAGAAGATTTTAAAGAAAATGCTAAAATAAAAGATTCTCTGAAGTCTACCTAAAAAAAAAAAAAGAATCTGACCCCAGGGTATACTGTGATTCTGAGCCTCTGTTTCTTCCTCAGTTATGTGATCCTGATATTTTACAGGCTGTGAGTAGGATTATGTGAAACATGGCCTTGGAAATCCAAACAAAATAGACTCTAAATATGTATTTTCCCTCCCCTCGTCCTTGCCTTTCTCATGGATTTTGTTTGTTTGTGTGTTTTGTTTTTTGTTTTTGAGAAAGAGTGAGTATGTGTAAGTGCAGTAGGGAGGGGCCTGAGGGAGAGGGAGAGAGAACCTTAAGCAGGCTCCATGCCCAGCACGGAGCCCGATGTGGGGCTCAGCCTCACAACCCTGAGATCATGACCTGAGCCCAAATCAAGAGTTGGATGCTTAATACACTGAACCACCCAGGAGCCCCTTGACTTCATGTTACCCCTTATCTTGTATATGAGGGCTATGTGTGTTGTGGTTTTCAACTCCATATCAAGCTACTTATGAGTAGGGGATCTGAGCACAAGTGTTTATTTGAGAGGTGATCCCAGGACTGCTATTGGATAGTGCTGCTTTAAAGCATGGTTTAAACTCATCTTTATACCTGAAGCATCTGGCACAGAACAGTGCTCCATCCACCTTGGTACCCCCACCCGTGGTGAGATCCTGGTCTCATGAGCCAGGTCTCTGTATCCAATACTAATAAAATTGCCCCTTAAACAAAAATGTATTTGGTTCCAATGTGGCTGTTGCCAGTAATCCCCCCTGGTAGTAATGACTAGCCTGGCGCTATTCCAGCAGCATGATTGACTTGGCCAGTTGAAGACAAAATTCAAATGGCAGCCACTAAACAGTATGAAATATCTCAATTTTAACTAAAACTGGGGGCAATAACTGTCTCCAAGGCTGCCGAAGCAGGGCTCAGCAGATGACCCAAAAGACAAGAAGAAAAGCCCTGTTTAAAGAATAACAATCGGTGGCTGAAAGCTATTAAGTTCGCTCTTCTAGTTCAAAGGGATTTGAAATGGCAATTTGTCAGGCAACTGTTGTCACTTTAGATGCCCCTAGTTGCTTTCTTTGAAGCTCTTGATTGACTACAGGAGGCTATGCCAGATTCTTCTAAGGACAGGATTTCCACAGTTGAACACATTTATGTCACAGTAATTATGACTCTTCCCAAATTTAATCAACAAAAGGCAAAAGAGTGCAAGTTTGAGAAAATGTGCATGTGCTCTCAGAGTCCAGGGGATGGCCGGGGTGACTGCGCACAGACTCAGACAACCAGCTAAACAGTTTTAGGCACTCACTTGTGCTGATCAGATGCTACAGAGAGTTTCTTTGTAGGCAAGGGAAAGAGGGACAGCCAGTCACACACTGAGGATGTACTCTTCAGTTCTACTTGTTCCAGCCAACAGGGAAACAGACTTCAACTTGACATGAATAATTTCTGGGAGAAATCAGGCAACTGAGAAATAAGCAACCTAACAGTATTATCTCTCTAGCTAGCAGAGGTAGGAATTTAGAAGGAAATTGTTGCCCATTGTTTCTGAAAGTAGATGCAAAGGAGGTGTGCCCCTGTGAAACAGTGGAGCTGTTAAGTGGAAATGGGGGAAAGGGAACGGTGGCTACCACCCTCCTGACTCACACATTCTTCTGGAAATCTGCAGAACTGAGAGAGAATGGGATCAGACCTCCAAAGCTTTGTTGCATTAGGAAGAACTATTCTCAAGTTAATTTGCTACTGGTGGGGCGCTCAGTAACCTACTCATCAGCAATGGGAAGTGTGCCCAAGGGTGTGCATGCTGAGAACTGCCAGGGTGATGGTCCATCCTAAGCATCACAGGGAAGGTCACACCAGAAGAATTGAGGCCCAAGGGATGCAAGCTGTACTCATAGCCCAACCTCTTTCTAAACATCTACAAGCTCTATAACTCAGGCAACAGCAGTGTCCTAGATAGAAAAAGGGAGAGTGATACATACAATAAAGATGGGATCTCAGGGGGCCATGAAGGAGAGAGCCAACAAGGTGGACTCCTGCCCAGCAGTTGTGTGCCAGATGTCCCTGCTATGCAGCCTTGGGGACATATTCATGGCAAATAACTAAAGAGAAACTCTGGCAGAAAAAAAAACCCTATGATATCTGCATACGAAATGTGGGGACAGGGCCAGGAGCAAGGTCAGAAAAAGAAACTCGCCAAAGGCAAGGATGAACAGATGCAAAGTAGGTGAAACAAGGAGGGCTCTGGAAAGCTGGAATGGGAGAAAATCATGCTTCTAGATGCTTTACAGGTGTATACTCCCAGGTACAGGGAGCCAAGCCACAATATTCGCAATGAGAAAGCACAAGAACACATAGCAGGAGGCTCAGGGGTCAACACTCCCGCTCCAGTCCCCAGCGTTCTGCCCATCAGACTGTAATGTGTGTGTGCTGTCTGCATAAGGAGTGTGCCCAGCAGTGTGATGCCATGTGCGCCATGCGAGTGAACCGAGGACTGCTGAGCCATGCATCTCAGGTGTTTGAACAGCATTCACTCTCCCTGCACAAACCAAGAAGAAATTAACCCCAACATGAGATTCTGCCTAAATTACTCAAGGCAAAGAAAGTAAATGACTATATCCATAGGCAGGAGAAGTCATGTGACCCCAACGTTTAATCTAATTAGCAGGCTATAACGATATTTAGAAGAAGAAATGTGAGACTTTCATATTGACAAGCTAATTGGTCTTCATTCTGGAAAAATTGTGTCTTCCAAGTAAGAAAGGTGATGGGAAACTATTTTTCCTGGAGTTTCCATCATCACTCTCCGAGGCAAGAAAGTTGCCAAGAACCTGAATTGGTGAGGCCAAGGGCAGGCTTGTGCAGAACTTTGAAGAAGGTGAGTGTGAGATGCTAACAGATGAACAGATGAGCGTGTCTCCCGAGACATTTGCACGTGGCACCTGGTTAACAGAGAAAGTGGTAACTTTGCTCAAATTAAAAAAAAAACATAATCTGGGAAACAAACTGAGGGCTTCAGAGGGGAGGGGGGTGGGGGGTTGGGATAGGCCAGTGATGGGTATTAAGGAGGGCACATATTGCATGGAGCACTGGGTGTTATACGCAAATAATGAATCATAGAACATTACATCAAAAACTAAGGATATACTGTATGGTTACTAACATAATAAAAAATTATTATAAAATTAAAAAAATTAAAAAATTAAAGTAAAAAAAACAAATTAAAAAAGGTAAAGCCTCACAGGCTTACAAAGGAAGTATATTCTATTATTATTATTATTATTGCAATAAAATACACATATAAATAAACACATAAAATACACATAAAATTTACCATCTTAGCCATCTTAAGTGTGCGGTTCAGTGGCATTAAGTACATTCACAGTGTTGGGCGAACATCACCCTTATTCATCTCCAGAGCTCTTTTCATCTTGTAAAACTGAAACTTCAGATCCATCAAACAACAAAACTCCCCATTCCTTCCTCCTCCCAGACTCCGGAAACCACCATTTTGCTTTCTGTCTCTATGAATTCAATAGTTCTAGGGGCTTCAAGTAAGTGACATCACATAGTATTTGTCTTTTTGTGACTGCTTTATTTCATTTAGCATAATGTCCTCAAGACTCATACACGTTGTAGCAGGTGTCAGAACTTCCTCCCTTTGTAAAGCTGAATAATAATCCATTGATGTAGATACCACATGTTTATACGTTCATCTGTCCACGGGACACTTGGTTTGCTTCCACTTCTTGGCTATTTTGAGTAATGCTGCTATGATCATCAGTGTGCAAATATCTCTTCAAGACTCTGCTTTCAACACTTTCGGGTATAAACCCATAAATGGAATTGCTGGATCATATGGTAATCTTATTTTTAATTTTTAAGGACCCTTTATACTGCTTTCCATAGCAGCTGTCCATTTGACATTCCCACCAGCAGTGTACAAGGGTTTTGATTTCTCTGCAACTTCCCCAACATTTGTCATTTTCTGGTTTATTTCATTTAATTTGTTTTGTTGTTGTTGTTTGTTTGTTTTTGTTTCAAATAGTTGCCATCGTAATGGATGTGAAGTGATATGAAGGCAATATCTTTAATCATATGAAATTTCCACTATTTGCTCCCTCATTCATTGATTTGTTCATTCCTATACTCAACTACGTATTTATTTTAGGGTCCCATCTATTGCTTATAGCCCTTCAACCAGTTACTAATTCAAAAAGTGCATAGATTTTGTGCATCGAGATACACTGCAGATGAAGAAGAGAGAAAATAAAAAGTAAATAAATAATACAGTATCTGATGGAGATAAGAACTAGTAAGCATATCTTAGAATAACATCACAGAGAGGGAGAAAATTATGGGATGTTTTAAATTAGGATGTCAGGACAGACTTCCCTGAAGAGGAGCCTATCTTGGAAACAGTCCAGAGAAAAATGTTCCAGGAAAGGGAACAGCAAATGCATAAACTACAAAGAGGAAAAAATGCTGGGTGCCTTGAATTTCCAGAGTTAATATTGATTTTCACCGGGATTTTCTTGTGTAGGGCATTTGTGTTCACAAGGATTTTGGATAATAACCAATGAAGGGCCTTATGCTTACGTATTCATATCGGTTTATACATATATGTAAGTGTATGTGCACATGTATGTATACACGTCTTTCCGTTGATGTGAGCTGCTTGGTCTGTTTGACCAGTGTACTCTTGTGGGCAAGCTAGAGCTCATCCCTATGCTGCAGAGCATGATGGCACAATGTGGCCTGAGGGCGAGTTGGATTGTCTGGGTTGAATTCCAACTCTGCTGAACGCTGGCTATATGGTTATGGGCAAATGACTTTTTTTCTCTGTGCCTTGATTTCCTCATCCATAAAATGGGGATAATAGTAGTACCTCTGTCATAGGGTTATCATATTGATTAAATGAGTGAATATATGCAAAATGCTTAGAACAATGCCAAACATAGTATGCACAGTGCAAGATTTAACTATTTTTTTGATATGCTCGTCATGCTACCAGGACACTTACATGCACGGATACGGAGATTAAAGATTTTAAAGGCAGTTTATTTTTATGTTGCTTGAGTCCCCACAACCTCACCCCCTAAGTGATCATCTAGATT
Source organism: Ailuropoda melanoleuca (assembly GCF_002007445.2). Taxonomy (NCBI): domain Eukaryota; kingdom Metazoa; phylum Chordata; class Mammalia; order Carnivora; family Ursidae; genus Ailuropoda; species Ailuropoda melanoleuca. Next base: position 91,166,536 of record NC_048230.1, read on the forward strand.
TTAGCACTCCAACAACAGAGAGGTTACTACAACCTGGGAAACCTTTCTGTTTCTTGGGAAAATCTTGTGTGTATTGAGCGGAAACCTATGTCTTCCCAGTTGTCTCTTCCTTATTTAGGTTCTATTAGTGGTGGCCATATCAAACAAAACTGGTCCTACATGGACAGGAGAGTATTTCAAATGCTTCAAGATGGCTGAAAGAGACAGTTTGACTTCTTCTTTGCTGATTTGGATACCTTTTATCCCTTTTTGTTGTCTGATTGCTGTTGCAAGGACTTCTAGTACTATGTTGAATAATAATGGCGAGAGTGGGCATCCTTGTTGTGTTCCTGATCTTAAGGGAAAGGCTTCCAGCTTTTCCCCATTGAGAATAATATTTGCTGTAGGCTTTTCATAGATGGTTTTTATGAGACTGAGGAATGTGCCCTCTATCCCTACACTCTGAAGAGTTTTAATCAGGAAAGGATGCTGTATTTTGTCAAATGCTTTTTCTGCATCTATTGAGAGGATCATATCATTCTTGATTCTTTTCTTGTTGATATGATCTATCACACTGATGGATTTGCGAATGTTNCTTGCAGTAGGCTTTTCATAGATGGCTTTTATGAGATTGAGAAATGTACCCTCTATTCCTACACTCTGAAGGGTTTTAATCAGGAAAGGATGCTGTATTTTGTCAAATGCTTTTTCTGCATCAATTGAGAGGATCATATGGTTCTTGAGTCTTTTCTTGTTGATATGATGTATCACATTGATTGATTTGCGAGTGTTGAACCATGCTTGCATCCCAGGTATGAATCCCACTTGGTCATGATGGATAATCCTTTTAATGTATTGTTGGATTCTATTAGCAAGGATCTTGTTGAGGATTTTGGCGCCCATATTCATCATAGAAATCGGTCTGTAATTCTCCTTTTTGAGGGGGTCTTTGCCTGGTTTGGGGATCAAGGTAATATTGGCCTCACAGAATGAGTTTGGTAGCTTTCCTTCTGTTTCTATTTTTTGAAATAGCTTTAGGAGAATCGGTATTGTTTCTTCTTTGAATGTTTGGTAGAATTCCCCGGGGAATCCGTCAGGCTCTGGAGTTTTGTTTTTTGGGTTGTTTTAAAACACTGTTTCAATCTCTTCATAATTAATTGGTCTGTTGAAAAATCAATTGCTTCCTGTTTCAGTCTTGGTAGTTTATAGGTTTCCAGGAAGGCCTCCATCTCTTCCAGATTGTTTAGTTTTTTGGCATATAGCTGTTGATAAAAGTTTCTAATAATCCTTGCAATTTCAATGGTGCTGGTCGTGACCTCTCCCTTTTCAGTCATAATTTTAATAATCTCAGTCCTTTCTCTTTGTTTTTGGACAAGTTTTGCCAGTGGTCTATCAATTTTATGGATTCTTTCAAAGAACCAGCTTCTAGTTCTGTTGATCTGCTCTACTGTGCTCCTGGTTTCTTTTTTTTTTTTTTAATAATTTTTTATTATATTATGTTAGTCACCATACAGTACATCCCCGGCTTCTGATGTAAAGCTCGATGCTTCATTAGTTGCGTATAACACCCAGTGCACCATGCAATACGTGCCCTCCTTACTACCCATCACCAGTCTATCCCATTCCCCCACCCNCCTCTGTTGCTGTTCCAGTTTCTTGAGGTGAGAATATAGAAACTGCATTTTAGATTTTTCTATTCTTTTGAGTGAGGTTTGGATGGCTATGTATTTTCCCGTTAGGACTGCCTTTGCAGTATCCCATAGGTTTTGGACCGTTGTGTATTCATTCTCGTTGGTCTCCATAAATTGTTTAATTTGTTTTTTGATTTCCTGGTTTATCGAGTCATTCTTGAGCAGGATGGTTCTTAGCCTCCAAGTGTTTGAGTTTCTTCCAGGTTTTTCCTTGTGGTTGAGTTCCAATTTCAGAGCGTTGTGGTCTGAGAATATGCAGGGGATAATTTCAATCTTTTGGTATTGGCTGAGACCTGTTTTGTGACCCAGAACATGATCTATTCTGGAGAATGTTCCATGGGCATTAGAATAGAATGAGTATTATTTTGTTCTGGGGTGTAGTGTNATAGCCAAATCATGGAAGGAGCTGAGATGCCCTTCAACAGATGACTGGATTAAGAAGCTGTGGTCCATATATACAATGGAATATTACTCAGCTATCAAAAAGAATGATATCTCAACATTTGCTGCAACATGAAGGCACTGGAGGAGATAATGCTAAGTGAAATAAGTCAAGCAGAGAAAGACAATTATCATATGGTTTCTCTCATCTATGGAACATAAGAACTAGGAAGATCGGTAGGGGAAGAAAGGGATAAAGAAAGGGGGTAATCAGAAGGGGGAATGAAGCATGGGAGACTATGGACTCTGAGAAACAAACTGAGGGCTTTGGAGCGGAGGGGGTTGGGGGACTGGGATGGGCTGGTGATGGGTAGTGGAGAGGGCACATATTGCATGGTGCACTGGGTGTTATGCGCAACTGATGAATCATGGAACTTTACATCAAAAGCCAGGGATGTACTGTATGGTGACTAGCATAATATAATAAAAAAATACTATTTTTAAAAAAATAAAATAAACGTATTGTGTCGAATGAAAAAGAAAGATGGCTGGCAAGGTCTCTGAATCTTGTCTTCTTCAGGTTAAATACCCTACAGCCTTTCTTAATACCTTAAACATGGCTTTGTATATCTTTATTTCCTTGCCAGTGTCCTTGAAATGTGCTCCCACTGATGTCCATAAGTGTAATTCTGCAGGGGTAATCTGAGCAAGGCAAACTTATGACCTTCATTTAAGACCCAGTAGTTTCCGTAAGGTCATCAAATATTAAAGTAAAATGTGTGGCCGCCATGTCTCATGATGCCTCCTAAGATCTTATGGTAACAAGTACCATTGAGAGTTCTTCACAAACACAGTTTCTGGGTCAACTCATCATTTTTTTTTTAACTTAGGGCCATCACATTTGAGTCTCCAGTGTAAAAATGTTAAAAAAAATGTGTTTATGACTCAACACAAAACAAAAAAATCTCCGCCAATTGTCTGTAGCAGTTTATCAGTGTTTTGAATCCTAATTTTGTTAGACAATGTCGTCGATAACCTATTGCATTATTAGATAATCCGAGAGACACATGGGAATTTTCACCTAGGTTAGTAATAAAACACATAAATCAATGAGGCAGGGTTCAAAGCTGTGAGTCACACTGCTGGAGTACTCCATGTGGGTTGATGGTGCTCCCTCAGTATATACGGTGCATTGCCTGTCAGCTCGTTACTGATCCAAATGATTGTTATAGGATTCTCCCTACATTTCCCCTAATTTTCCAAAATGCATCATTGAACACCTTGTCAAATATCTGACTGTAGTCCAGCAGGCCACAGGGGCTTCTTGGCCATTTATTTGTCAGGTGAAATCCCTTCTTCAGCAGTGGACAAAGGAGGATTTTTGAACTCCTGCTAACAGCAGAGTACAACAGGACCAGACCATTCCACTGTACTAGGTAACTTGTATAAGTATCACATGGTGTCCATGACTTTAGAGCTGTGGTTCTCTGACTCAGCAGGATCAGAATCTGCTGGAGGGCTCATTGACATACAGATTGCAAGGCCCCCACCCCAGAGTGTGTGACTCAGCAAGCCTGGGGCAGGGCCTGAAAATCCGTATTTCTAACAGGCTGCCAGGTAACGGGGATGCTGAGGGTCTGGAGTCCACACTTTGAAAACCACTGACTTAGGTGAATTTCTTTCTTTCTTTCTTTTTTCTTTTACTTTTCCTTTCCCTTTTTTTCCCTTTTTTTTTTTCCTGACACTGTTAGGGTGGAAAGGAGTAAAAGTAGGGGGTGAAGTCAATCCCGAGTCTGCTCATACCTTTGAGAGTAGTCAAATAGGAAAATCTCTCTAGCAGAGGGTTGAGTATTTATTAACACCATCTTTAGATTTTATTGAAAAGGACTGTGATTTGTTGTCTATTTTTATTAGAATTGTGCTTTTTAAAATTTATTTTTTTTCACTCCCTCATAAATAAAGCTTATTGATTAATTTGGGTTCTGGCAAGAAGAGAGGGGTCTTCTCTGATCTTTGGCCAAAAATTTCCTTAAAATATAATAACCACTATATGGTTTAATCCAGTATTCCTTTAAAGAAACAAAAATAAAGGTTAGTGTGAAATTGCTATTTCTCAGTAAACTCATGCTAGCTTCTTGTGATCAGATTCCTTTTAAAAGGGAAGCAGAATGAATAATCTGTTCCAGAATCTTGCCTGCAACAGAAATTTTAGGTGTCTGCTCCCTAACCAATGTTCACTCTGAAGCAAAATAAAATTTAAAGACTTCTCTTTCCTCCAAATTGTCTGTCAACTTTATACCATTATTTCTGAGCAATGGGTTTGTGTCTTTGGTCATACTTTTGCTTTTGTCCTGTCCTCAGACCCCTTGTTTACCTGGCATGTTCTCTGCTATTTCAGGATTGCAGATCCACCCACCCTCACAAGAATCTTCTTTGTATTCTAGTCCATATTCCAGTGGCAGGAAGCATTTCATTGCCAGGGAATCTACCTGGGCTCTGGCTCGTTTCTCCACCTACTCTTCAGAGCGAGCAACCACAAAGGGTCATATCTCCCCAACATTCTCCGTGACACCACTGGACGGTCTCCTGACTGACGGTCTTCTACCTGGCAATGGCAGTCTTGGTGAAATGCACATCAGTCTCACAATTGGTTCTACTGGGCAAGATTCCAAAGTAAAAGGATGCTCTGTGAGAGTGGATGTTGCTTCCCCAGAAGCCCTTCTTCTTCCAGTGAGCTCCTCAGTTAGACCCATACTTGCCTCTGAATAGACACAGATTCTGCACCTTTTCCCACAAGCAGTGTTATCCCAGAATTCTGCAGGCAGGCATCCTTTTTTCATTTGGGTCTTTACTCAAAACTCTCTCTCTCTGTGAGATCTTTCCTGAATGTTCTATCTAAAATTGCAACTGTCCCTCCCAATTCTTCCAATTCCCCTCCTTAGCACGTATCACCATGGAAAAAAGCTATTGATTCTACTGGTTTTATCTTATCTATTTTCTGTCTTCTCACAGGGATTATTGTCTATTTGTTCCACTGCCATGTCCTGAACAATTGTTTTTTAGATATTTATTTATTTAGAGATAGTGGGGGGAGGGGCAGAAGGAGGGGAGAGAATCTCAAGCAGACTCCGCACTGAGCATGGAGACCAATGTAGGGCTCAATCTCAAGACCCTGAGATCATGACCTCAGCCAAAATTAAGAGTAGGATGCTTAACCAATTGAGCTACCCAGGTGCCCTGTGTCCTGAACATTTAGAAAGTGCCTGAGGGCACAGAGGGTACTCCTCAGTGGATATTGAATGAATGAATGAAAATGAATGAATTTCCTCTGAAAGGACATGTGGGAGTAGTAAGCATGATAAGCTTACTAGGAGATTTGTTCTCATGCATGCTGATTTTTAGCTAAGAGATCACATGTTAGTCAGGGATTGAATTTGGCTATCATAAAAGTCTCCATGTCTATGTCCTTCATCAAAAGACACTGGGTACCCCTGGAGTTACCACTACTCCAGTTGGAGGGCATTTAGTCTAGTCAGACTCAAAAGGCCTTCTAGATATTAAATGTCCTGAGTCTATAGGCACTCAGATGAGGGCAATGCAGTATGAGCTGGCCTCAAAAGAGGCAGATGTCACTACTTACCCTCCATCACCAGCTTGTGTAAACTAGAATCAGATCTTTCCCACTGAATACAGAGACGCCTTAAAATTCTGGTCAGGATTCACACAACAAATGTGGTCCATCCCTACAATTTTAGGCCATTGGTAAGAATGTAATTCTATTAGCCTTGTGAATTATCAGTAATTACTATGTGACAAGCTCTTGCTAAGTGCTCTCAGCTATCATCTCATTTAACTGCCTGGGTAGTATAACATCCATTTTCAAGATTAAGACACTGAAGCTCAAAGAAGTTACATCCCTTTCCCAAGGATGTGCAGTTAGCAAGTTAATGGAAGGATAGAGTCAGGTTAGTCTGACCTCACAGTCTGTGCGGTGTAAGCTCGGGGTCCAGATTTCAGCTCATCCATCTTAGGGGACAAGTCACTTTTGAGTTATTATTACTAAATACATGGTTCTGTGGTGCTTCTGGGCTTGCACATGGGGCTAGTTTCAGGAAGATCCACCAGGACTATGTGATCTACATTAAAGCATCTGGTTCTTTCAGGAGCCCATCTATGGGCCCATGATGGAAATTACTGGGGTCCAAGGAGAACGTCTTTCTTTCTTCTCCATCAAGACTTTGGACCTACATTTTTCACACTGAGTTTGGCCAATGGGCCCAAAGGCACATCTGTGTTTCTACACAGCCTCCCCTCCATGTACCCAAATAAAATAAGGGATCGCCAAGTAGACACCTGTATATACAGTCACCTTCTTTGACCAGACAGATATTTATTTGCTGTTGTATAAATGAGGGAAATTTGCACTCAGCCCTGAAAATTTGGCTACTCTGGTCCATCCTTCCTTCTCCCCAGTGATTTCTTCACCGAGAATGGCCACAGTCCGTGACACTTCACTGTACTCTGCTTAAAGCCTGGATCACGGTCCTGGGAAGATCTGTTTTGCACCTGTACTCAGGCCTCGTAAGGTACTCAGGCTGTCAGGAAATCCTGTGCCTCGGTGCTAAATCAAGTCCTACATGACAGGGAGGAAGTGCTTTTAAAGGCAGGTGTTCTAATCCTGTCACATATTGTTTTATGGGATGGCCCTTTAAAATAGACCCTGTGTAATGGGGCTTGCTTTAAAGGGGTGGGCCCATCTCACTGGACTGAGAGTGGAAAAGATGTAAAAACAAGGCAAGGATGTAAACCAAGAATGTCAATTTCTACCCTCCTCCCATAACTTTACCCAGCACATGGAAAGAAACGCCAATGGAGAAATGTTCGTATTCTCCCTCGGCAAACTGTAAATGTTTGATTTGCGGGCTGTCATTAAAATGTTAGCAGAATATCTTAAGGGCACTGCAGAATATTCCAGAACATTTCAAAACAACATTTCAGAATTGCTAGAAAGCAAATTATTTTTCTTAACTGGTGATATTTTAAAATGAAAACATTTAAATCAATTCCCATTTAAATGCATGACTTCTAAAACCAGTAAAAGTGATAGCGTTTTTTTAAAGTATCTTTATTTGTATTATTTAATTTATTTATTTGTTTGTTTGTTTATTTATTATTTAAAAAGGCTGACTGCTGCATGCAGCACCTCATTTGGATGTGTCTCGTGTCTTGAAAGTTTGTCTACCCTACGTTCTCCTACAAATGGACCTTGAGAACCTATTTCGAGGTTCTAGCAGGAGAACACTGCTATTCATGTACCCTTCACCAAAGAACAGTCTTCCTCTAACAGGGAAGGTCGTTCTCTTCGACTGAGGATGCAGCTTCGGGAGGGACACACATGGAGCAGTGAAGGAGGAAGGGGACAATCACCTAGCCAGCCAGATCAGCCAAATCAACCCTGGCGATCAGTGGGGTGACAGATGTCACAACCAGATCGTCCTCACATCCTAAAAGTATTTAAAAAAAAAAAACAAAAAAAAAACAAAAAACAAAAAACCTTACTGTGTTTACAAACAGCATTCGCATGCCATGTCATGTCATCAATAACCCTGGGAATGACTGAGGGGCTGAAATGGGAAGAATGTACTGCTGGATGACTCTTGAACCCTTGAAGCAAAGTAAAGGGGAAAAAAGCAAGACAGCACATGACAACAGGACTTAGGTTTAAGTCCTGTCCCTTGTAGGGACATTGTCTACCACGTGGCTGCATGCCATGTGTCATATAGACACTCTCATGCCTTTGTTAAGTGACCCAACCTCTTGAAATGGCTCATACTATTTCTGGAACTCCACTTGGGAATTAAATACTTATTCCTTGGGATCATCTGTAGTTTACGCCACTCATTAAAAGATCATTTGCTTCTACTTAGCACATGGATCCCTATTTTAGAAACACATGTAATGAACTTCTTCCTAACTTTCCAACACCCTTCTTGCAAATTCTCCACTACTGTCAATCACTTGTTTAATTCATGCATTTGCACTTTTTCTCTCACTAGCTTGTTTTATTCTGCTCACCTTATTTCTGCCCACATCACCATCGTAACCCACTGAGCCATGTCCTTGCTCATTTGCTGGATTTTTCCACTCTCTAAGGAGTCTGCCAGTTCTTGCCTGCAGAAGTGACCACAAGCAAGCCTGGGGTAAGGTGGACATGGGAGGGTCTTTGCTTATTTACCACTGGGTAAATAAGTATGACTCACCAGATGACACAGCAGGAATGGGTCTCACTGCCTCTCACTCAAGAACCTCATCTTTTAAGGTGCATCTGCCCTGTGAGCTGTGACAGTGGGGAGCAGGGACCACATAATGGAGCCAATGAGACCAGGGTTCCTTATCCGTGGTCAGCCACTGGATTGTAAAGTAAGGACCCCTGTGTGTCAGGGAGATTTCTCTGGGGACATATGGATGATGCATTGAAAGGGAGCAGACTGGCATCAAAGAAATCACTGGAGAGGCTAGATTTAATGACAGTTGTCTATGCTGCCATTTGCTTTTTAACTCAATACTATATTCCTGAGATTTATTCATAATGTTCATGCAGCTGCCATCCATCCCCTGACACTAGTGGGTGATTTTTCCTTTTTCTGTGTATCTCACAGTTTATTTTTCCGTTTTCCTTTCATGGGCATTTGAGCAGCTTCCTGTTTGTGTCTGTATATATGCACATGCATAATCACAGTCAAAGCTGCTATGAATGTTCTCATACAGGCAGAAGAGCAAGTGTTTCTCTGTGGGGTATATGTGGAGGGTGGCATTGCTGGGTCATGTTCACATCCTTAACTTTCCTGGGAAATACCAAATTGTTCAAGATGTTGCAGTAATCCACAGTCTGTTTGCAAATTGTTCCTATTTCCGTACGCCATCACCAACACTTGGTCTTGTCAAGGTTTTTCACTTTTTTAGTACCGTGAGTGTGAAGTGGTATTTCATCTGATTTTATGATTTTTAGTTCTTTTATTCCTAATTAGGCTGAACATTTTTCATATGCTTTTAAACCATTTGAGTTTTCTCTTCTATAAATTTCTTCCTTAGATGTTTTGTGCAGTCAACTGTTAGGTTTTCTTTTTTCTTCTTTTGCTTTCCAGCTAACATTTTTGACATACTTTATATATTCTATATACAAACTCTTTTTTATGTGTGCTGAAGGATCTTTTCCTCCCATTTTATTCTCATTATTTCAATTTTTATTAATATTACTTCATAGTTAAGCTATAATTGAATTTGTTTCTCTCTCCTTACAGTTTGTACATCTTACGAATTGTTTAAGAACTCCTATGTACTCCAAGGTCACAAAGAAATCTCTTATATTATCTGCTAAAAGTACTGTGGTTTTACATTTCACATTTAAATCTTTAATCCACCTTTTGGTTTTAGTGAGGTTGTTGGTGTGAGGTTGTTTTAATTTCATTTTTCCTATGAATGACTAATCACCCTGCACCATTTGTTGAAAGCCCTTTCTGTCACCTCTGATCTGCAGAACCAGCTCTGCTTCAAATCATGTTGCTTATATAGGCACGGGTATGTTTATGGAACCTCATTCAGTGTTGGGTTGTTTTGCTTTTGTTTTTGCTTTTTGTCTATCCCTGCACTGATACAGCATTTTCTTAGTTACTGTAGCTTTAAGGAGGAATTATTTTCTGATGGGGAAGTTTTTCCCACATAAGACTGTATAGCTGTTTTGTGTTTTTTATTAGATCTGCATGGATTTTAGAATCAGCTTCTCAAGTTCCTGTGGTAATTTTGAATGGAACTGCATTGCACCAATAGGTGCTTAAAGGGCATGATTGCTTCTTCCCAACCTAAATGGATCTGCCAGTGAAGATTGTAATGAAATTTTCCCTTGAAAAGAACGAATTCTCAACATTTGCTGCAACATGGACGGCACTGGAGGAGATAATGCTAAGTGAAATAAGTCAAGCGGAGAAAGACAATTATCATATGATTTCTCTCATCTATGGAACATAACAACTAGGATGATCAGTAGGGGAAGAAAGGGATAAAGAAAAGGGGGGTAATCAGAAGGGGGAATGAAACATGAGAGACTATGGACTATGAGAAACAAACTAAAAACTTCAGAGGGGAGGGGGTGGGGGAATGGGATAGACTGGTGATGGGTAGTAAGGAGGGCACGTATTGCATGGTGCACTGGGTGTTATACGCAACTAATGAAGCATCGAACTTTACATCGGAATCCGGGGATGTACTGTATGGTGATTAACATAATATAATAAAAAAAATAAATATAAAAAAAAAAGAAATTTTCCCTTGAAGCCACCTTTGAAGCAAAAGTGAAAGGTGGGCCACATGAGAACAGCCATGCCTTCAAGCTATGTAGAAAACTTTGTATACCTCAGATCCCAAATACCTATAGGTGATTGCACAACAACCTCAAGTCTTGTTTGTATCAACCTGAAGCAAGCATTCAGCAGTGTCAGTGCCTCGTGTTTTGTAGAAATAGAGAAAAATGCAAGAAAAAGCCAATATTCAAAAGAGGATAATGTCAAGGAAAATGAAATGAAGGTAGATTATGAAAATTAAGACAGTCATCTTGTTAATAGAAACTATTTGCTTTATAAATCATGAATAGCAGATAAGATTGTATTAAATTAAGCTAAATTCAATATTCATTTTATATTTTTCTGGAAATCATTTCCATAGGCCGTGTCACACAAAAATAATAATTAACTTTTTAGTATATAATACTATTTTTAAAAAAGTTTGAGTACTGTATCTGGCAGGTGGGGTTATTGGAACTTCTATTGTCTGGCAGTAGAATGTATTTATTGAGTATGAAATACAGTTTCCTCATTTGGCAAATGGGATTAATAATATCCAACTTATGAAAGTGTGATAAAACTAAGTTAGTGTATGTTAATGTTTTCAAATGCTTCTTTTTGAGGAGGTTTGGTCAAGACGACCTCCCCCTGAGCTCTGTATATACATTAGTGAGGTAGTGATGCCTCTGCGTCTGGTTACCCAGCTCCTCCGCCCCTCTCCCCCACCTGCTCTGGTAGTGTGAGTTGCCTCAGAGCTCCTTGGAACTTGTCAGTGAGGAAGAATCAGAGTACTGAGTAGAACTCAGAGCACAACAGAACAGCTGACGATGCTAAGCAATTTAATGGGAACAAGATAAAATTATTGGCCAAAAATCAAAGAATGGATCAAAAAATAAATGAGGCAGGGAAGAAAAGACATGAATCCACTTTGTATTCAGAGAAGACTTTTCATTTGACAGAAGAGTCTCTGGAGTACCTGCTGTTGAGGAAAATGAGAAGGATGCGAAAATAGGTGTTAAGGAAATATATATAGTATATATTTCTAGTACACAGACAGTCCCTGAATTATAATGGTTCAGCTTACCATTTTTCTGCTTTATGATAGCGCAAAAGCAATACACATTCAACAGACATCATACTTCGGTTTTTGAATATGGATTGTTCCCTGGCAGGCTCCTTGTATCATTCTTATCTGCTCCAAACTTTGAGAACCACGATGTTTGTGGAATAGGGGATTTAGAAGCAGACAGGACTTGTAGAAGTCTACTCCCCCTAACAAAGAGCAAGTTTTGTGGCTTTTATGTCTTGACATAATGAGCGTTGACTAATTACCAAGTGTCACTTAACTCAAATGAAAAACAGTGTTCTTAGTCCTCAATATCCCTGGTGAAGCAAAAGTTGTTGGTGGAATTGCAAATCCATTTGTGCATGGGGGTCTGAATCAATCCTTGAATTTGCACATATACATACTATCATTTGTCAAGTATAAAAATATTTTGTTGTTATTCACCTAAAAATTATCAAAATATTCATAACTATTTATAGTAGTGGAACCAAAAATTATTTGGCTCAATTACAATAGTGTGAGGGTTTTATTTCATCTAAATTTTTTTCTATTTCTTTTTTCTTTTCTCCCTCTCTCTCTCTCTCTCTCTCTTTTTCCCCCTAAGATTTCAGCCAAGGCACTACCTCTGACTTAGTCCAGAACATTACTCTCTAGTGTCTGAACAGCTGAAGTGACATTGTAGTTGGGCCTGCAAAGTGTTCCATGGATCTGTATGGAATTGCCTCACCATGTGGTCTTGGCAGAGAGGTTAATGCATGGTTACCTCATTGCTTCTAGTCTCCTTCCACATGCCACTTCAGGGGTGCAGTGAGTGGCATACCACAGAAATTCTGAGAACCACTTACTTACCTATTTAAGTGACTCCTATGACATCATCAGAAAAAAAATCAGGAATATGAGCAACACTCAACAAACACACCATAGTTTGGTCCATACCTTGCTTTGGACACCAAGTAGGAGGTTTCTAGTATTTTGAACTTTGACCAAGCATTAAATGTCATTTATAAAACCAGCTTATTAAGTACTACAGTGAAATCATATGAATAGATTTGTATTTGATTTTTACAATTTTCAGTGTGCTAAAAGCAAAAGCAAACAAACAAAAAGCATCAGGCAAGAGAGTCCCGCCACTTATATTAGAAGAAAATTCACTTTGCCAACTTTTACTACGTTAATAATAATTACAGTTTCTCTCATACCCACAACACAGATCATTACAGGTTAAAAGCTTAAAGTTTCCATGCAACTTTAGTGTGGGTGGGAAAGGGGTTTTGAAAAGGCTTTCTTCTCTCCTCTCTTGTCCTCCCCTGTAACCGCCCCCCCCCAACACTAGCATTTGGTCCCACCCATGAAACAGAAGTTTCAGGGGTTTCTGGAATTCTTTTCTTTTTGTATTTCTTTACCTCCAAAATGGAGGCAAAACATCTCCAAAATATTTAAACACTATATTTCCACTGTGTTGCTGATACTCTTTTCCCCTTCTTTTTAGCCATGTACCTAAACATTTGCATTTTCTAAATTTGGAATCAGAGTATGAGGACGAGGGAAGCATTCTTACAGAAAGGAATCTAACCCCAGCACAAAATGTATGCAACGAGAGGTTCTCACAAACTAATTATTCTCTTTTTAGATTCAGAGACCTGAGTTGACTTCTTTTTTTTAATAATATTTTTTATTATATTATGTTAGTCACCATACAGTACATCCCTAGTTTTTGATGTAAAGTTCCATGATTCATTACTTGCGTATAACACCCAGTGCACCATGAGTTGACTTCTTAACCAAATAGCATTTTCTTGTTAGTAGGAGAATTTCCCAGAGGGAGCCATGGTGCTAGAACTACTGGAGCCAGTGTGCCACCTAATGGTCTTTCCACAAATTGCAGTTTACTAGGAAAAGGTGGGGTGGAAGGGCTGGAAGAAACCTTGGAAATTTTCTTTAGCAAATGCACTCTATTTACGTCAGGTTAGATTGTCATAGAATATTAAAATGTGCTGCTTATTGTAAATATTTATCCACTTTTGAAAAAAATAAATCCATTCTATATGGCCTTCGAACCCTGTCCTTTATTAGACCATCTATCTCAATGTGTCAAGAAATAATTAAGTGGATCTGGTTTGCTGTTCATTTTTATTTTTCTTCTTTAGTTACTAGTAAATGTTTGAAAGGTGTATATCAAAGGCAAAGGGGCATCACCCGATAGTGTTCCTAACCCCCAAAATAAATTTCTGAGTTTGGTCGGGGAATCCCAATGAGCTTTCTAAATGTGGAAGCGCACAAGGTCATTTCATCCAGCATGAACCACACACTAATTGAACTCAAAGTTAACACCATCACTCTTCGGACAGACGGACATTGTGTGGGTCCTACCAACATGTCCCGAGTAGGACACAAGGTCGCTTCTGTGATTTTCCTGCCTGAAATGAAAGGCATTGGAGAACTCCAAATTGAGTGACCTTCTACAAAATAGCTGGCCTCTACTCATCAAAAACATCAAGGTCAAGAGACACAAAGATAGGCTGAGGGACTCTACCACATTAAAGGTGTCTAAAGAAGCATGACAAGTGGACCCAAGTATGATTAGATCCTGGACAGGGGGAAATAGCTCAGAAGGACATTGGACAGGTGATGACCTTCGAAAGTGGATTCTAGACTGCATCATAGCATGGTATCCATGTTAAATTTTCCTACTTTGATAGTAACATTGTGGTTACGTGGGAAAATTTTCTTGGTCATAGGAAATATGCACCTTAAGAAAAACTGTAAGAATGGAACCGACATACGGACCCAGAGCAATGAGGTGAGTTTGCTTGTAGATGGTGCTTCTGCACCACTGGACAGGGAATCCTGGGTCGACAGCTCTTTCTCCCTGACCTGGTCTAGGGTTGCCTGGCCTGGGGCTTGAAGCCCTTGTGCCTTGACTTTTTATCTGATAAGAGGAGACAAATTTTCTTCAACGTGTTCTATTTAAATCCTTTCCCAAGGATGCCCTGGAATTCAAGTTAGACCACAGTCTCAGAGTCAGTTAAGAATGTGTTAAGCCCCTGCCTACAGAAAGGGGTACAGAACCCCCTTTGCTGGTGAGGGTGCGGGTAGCCAGTAGAGAGAACATGTCCACTTGTCTTCACGGAATGAAATCAGATGACGGGGCAGACCTGGTTATCAGTCATTTGCGTCGTGTACGCCGACAACGTTCTCAGTTCCTACACATTTCCCTCTCATCAGACTTGCACAAGACTTTGCAAAACATGGGGATGAGGTGTTATAATGGGGGAAAGTAAAGCTCACATATGAATAGTGATGTCTCAGTTTTGTTTTATGAGTTAGTCCTAAGCAGAGTCAGTGTGAGTTCATAGGCCAGTTGTCTCAAGGACATTCACTGCTCCTTGGTTTGATGCAAGATACCCACTTAGCATAGTCACGGGGGTACTGTGGAAGGCCCCTGTGTTTGAAATGTTCCAGAAGCTGATTGCCATCTTGAATTCAGCCTGAAGTTATTTTATCTGTCCAAGCCTCAGTTTTTACGCTTAACCACATACGCATGTCTATCAATGATACACAGCATTGTTTAGTGTGTTTATTCATTATAATGCATTATAACTTTCTGGAAGTATAATGTAGGTGTGGAAAAGTGCCTTATACCAAGTACCTTCACAAACGGAGCACACTTGTCTAACCACCACTAGATTATGAAAATGAATACCACCAGCACCCAAAAGCCCCTTCTTGTGTACTTTAAATTCTGTAAATGGTATTCCTGTGTTTGCTTCCTTTTACAACTTGCTCTTTTCATTTTTTTTTAAAGATTTTATTTATTTATTTGACAGAGATAGAGACAGCCAGAGAGAGAGGGAACACAAGCAGAGGGAGTGGGAGAGGAAGAAGCAGGCTCCTCGCAGAGGAGCCTGATGTGGGGCTCGATCCCACAACACTGGAATCACGCCCTGAGCCGAAGGCAGACGCTTAACCGCTGTGCCACCCAGGTGCCCCTCTTTTCATTTTTTTAAAGATTATATCTATTTATTTATTTGAGAAAGAGAGAGAGCACACAGAGGGGGGCGGGGCAAAGGGACAAGCAGACTCCCTGCTGAGCAGGGAGCCCAAGCTGGGGTTGGGTCCCAGGACCCTGAGATCATGACCTGAGCTGAAGGCAGATGCTTAACTGACTGAGCCACCCAGGCATCTCTACAGCTTCCTTTTGTCAATGAGCATCACCATTTTTGAGTTTCAACTGCTTGATTGAATTTAGTGTAAACTGAGAATAATGATTTTCTATGGAACATTTTTAGCAACGTATCATTTGGTGAAATAAGATCATGCCCAGAGGAGAGAAGGAGTGGGGGAGAGAAGAAATGGGGGAGAGGCATTGGAGGGGGGCGCATGGATATCCCAAGGCATTTCCCCCCATGATAGCACAGTGAGTGACCAAACTCAGGAATGACCTGACCTGCGATCACCTCCAGCTGGATGGTTCTGCATCCCTGTACTTTGTTCATGTGTCAGGGAAAGTTCCGGAATGTCCGTGCACATGATGTCCTCCAGCAGGTCATTTCCAGTACCCGAAACCACCAAGGGGAAACATTCATTGCCTGTCTTTTCATCATAACTCATTTTCAGATTCCAGGGGATACAAGCCAAACATTTTATTATATTTATTTTCCTTTCTGGCTAATCTTGTCCCTTGTTGCTTTCTCAGACAAGGTGGAATCGGTAAAATTTCTGCAGTGGTCCTAGCCACCCATGCTGGAGGGCAATGGGGGTCATTCAATTGCAGCTGAGGTAGAGATTTGACCCCCTGCCTTACGTCACAGTGGATATAAGATCCTCACTCAGTAAGACATGCTTTCTAAAGCCCCAACTAAAGCAAACAACATTGGATATTCCTGGTCACCACTTGAATTTGGTCCTGTCTGGAAGCTCAGCTGTGACGATCCCAGTTTAATCTATCCTTCCTTTCGTAGCTCAAGGTTCTGGGTGAGCCAGGAGAGTCAATCCAGACCCTAAGGGATGTGTTTGGTCTGTTGTCCCCTCACTAAGCACACAGACTTCTGTCTGTTCCTGGATTCCTCTTCCCCTTCCTCTTCTTCTTGGAATGGGTGCTAGAAAAAGTCCAGGGAGCTTGGAGCCAGAACAGATAGGGATCAAATCATGGGTGTCCTAGTAGCTGGATGACCTTGAGATGTTATTACAGAAACCAAGAAGTAATTTCCTCACCTGCTTCCATCTTGTATGAGAATTTAATGAAATAGAGAATAGAAAATCCAGATCCCAGAACCTGACACTTCCCGGTTACTAAGAAATGTTATTTCCTTTCTTATCTTTAAAATTTTCATCTGCCTTCCCCTCCCTCTCTCCCTCTTTTCTTTCTTTCTTCTTTCCCTATTCTAAAGCAGAGGATTATGTCACTAAATCTAGGTGGTAGGTTGATGGATATATGCCATATATTAACCATGTATCTCTATATGCTTGGAATATTTCATAATTAAAAAATAAAATATGAAAACAATACCCATGAGGGGGGAAGCCTAAAGGCCCACACCCAAAAAATTGAGGCAGCATATCTGAAGCTGAGACTATTTACATTTTTTCAAAAGCTCACAAATGGTTCCATTATGTAGCCAAAGTTGTAGATCATTGGTCAGTCCCTCTATCACAACTGCTAATTTTTGAGGAGAGTGATTCTGTTTGGTCCAGGTTGGGTTAGGGAACTGTGCCCAGGTCAGCTGACACAGGCATGTGCCAGAAGAATAACTGGGGCAGATCTTTGAAGAACCCCATTGTAGCATAGGTAGAAGATGTCCATCCATTTGTCTGGGTCAGAGAAAATGGGAGAATTTACCCTAAAGAACACGATAACAAGTATAAGTTCAGTTTATGTCTCCACTCAACCCTCAAGTACAGGTATGGGGACCAGAAAATGTCTGGAAAAGATGTGGGTAAAATTCCATTTTGGGTGTCCTGTGAATGAATGCGGTTTGGAGATCAATTTCAGAGCCAAAGTCTCCTGTGTCTGCTCCAGCATGGACCTAAATTCCCAGGTCAGGCCCACAACACCCCAGACCTTAGCCTGGTCATGTGCCACATGATGGGTCCCAAGATACAACTTGCTACCATTTCCGGACTCCCAGAGTCAGAAGATGTGGGAGACACTGGAAGCTTTATTTTCTGTACAATGGGCTTCCAGAGAAAAACAAACAGCAGTTCCATGTGTGTTCAGGGGGAAATATTAGTGCTAAAGGCAGACTTGATTTGAGCAAAATCATGTAGATGTGGTCTGTTGCATGCAGCTGCACTACCCACCACAAGGGTTGTTATAGAAAAGCTGTGACCAAGTTCAGGAATGACAGGGTACAGGTGACACAGAATGGGGGAATTTTAAGCACAGTTTTAGAGGTGGAGAATGATGACTGTAATTGCTGGTTGTCTCAATTCAAACCAACTAGAACATTGTTGTAGAACACTGTTGATAAAAATATAAGCGTCATTAAAATACAGGAGTTGTTCATAATGGTTTCTGGTTTTTATTCTTGGATATGGACATTGTGAGAACCAATTTTTGTGTCTTTGCACGGTATTGGTGAGAGTGGTGACCACATTCAAACACAGCAGATAGACAAGCTGTGTATTGGGGGTGCCTGGGTGGCTCAGTCGGTTAAGTGTCTGACTTTTGATTTTGGCTCAGGTCTTGATCTCAGGGTTGTGAGATGAAGCCCTATGTTGGGCTCCACACTGGGCTTGGAGTCTGCTTGAGATTCTTTCCTTCTCCCTCTGTCCCTCCCACCCTCCACCCCCCCCCAAAAAAAAAGCTGTGTATGTTTTTGTGTTTTCATAGGCATGGTTTTGAGGGCAGGCACCACATTTTTCCAAGGGCCCTACTTTTCTCTTCAACAAAAAAATGATAAAAATAAGTCAAAAATCCTTTGTTTCTGCTATCATTAATTCCCAGGTAATTGGCCCCTGATACTCTTGGCTGGAGGCCAGCAGGTAACTTAGGTGTGCTCCAATGACTAAAGAATGTCTGATCCCAGTAGCTGTCAGGTCAAGTTCCTGGTGGCCCTTCCCGTACGTGATATCTTCTCCTCCAGGTAAAGCCAAGCCCTGCAATTTATCCCTTTCTAAGCCAAATCCGCCAAGGCATTACAGGACTTCCTTTCTTTCCCACTCTCAGATTGGACTTTCCTGTGTTCCTAGTCTCATAAGATCCTTCTCTGTTTTTTTGCCTATTTCAACAACATTTAAATCTGTCAGCATTTGACCATGCCCCCTGCTAGTGTATGGTATTTGGCTTTTCAAATATAGAGGGGATGTTTGACTAAAAAGTAAATAAATAAATTCCCCACTGCCTCTCCAACTGGATTTGTGTAATTGTGTCAGACAAAATTGAGTGTGTATTTAAGTGCATAGTGTGTATGTATGTTGAGAGATGGTTTCCATACACACTGAAAATAAGGATTGAACTGTTTATGGTCTGATAAGTGAGAAATTAGCAGAACCAACTATCTGAGAAATCAGCACCTCATATGTTACTGCAAGAAACTAGAATTAAGATTTAAGCATGCGTGAGGAGATCTTCATTTGAAAGAGCAGAGATCTGCCTTAGCTCCGTTCACTGGGAAGGCCTTAAGGCAATAGATTTCCCATAGTATTAGACGAATCTAACACCCAGATCTCAGATACTAACCACCGTTCTTCACTAAGAGGAATCCAGAATCTTTGGAGGAATGGTTGGGTGAAAGAACGGTCGAAATGAGCCTAAAGATGAGTGAGAAGGTAAAGAAGTACTCAAAAAATGATGGGGGGCATGCTGTGTTAGCCTGCTCTGGCCGCCATAGCAAATTACTACACACTGTGTGGCTAAAACAATAGAACTTTATCTTCCCATGGCTCTGGGTGCTAGGAAGTCCAAGATGAAGTGCCAACAGAGCTGGTTTCCAGTAAGGTATCTTTCCTTGCATTGCAGATGATCACCTTCTTGGTAGCCCTCACATGGCCGTTTTCTGTGCTTGCGTGGAGAGAAAGAGAGAGAGAGAGAGAGAGAGCACTCTAGAGTCTCTTCCTTCTCTTATAAGGACACTAGTCCTCTCAGATTAGGGTTCCACCCTCACAAGTTCATTTAACTGTAATTATCCCCTTAAAGGTCTTGTGTCCAAATAGAGTCAAAATGGGGCTTAGAGATTCACCATATGAATGTTGGGAGGACACAGTTCAGTCCATAACACGTGCCAAAAGTACAAAGGAATCAGTATGCAGGGGTTCTCACTGGCCAAATATCATACCACTTGACTATCAAAACTAATATTGACAGCAACAAAGTGTAACTTTGAATAAAATAAGAATCCACACTCTCATGCTAATATAACTAAATTAATGAATAAATTTTTAAAAGAACTGAGGGAGAAGAGAGAGCTCTTCTTTGCAAAAGAAAAGCAGTTAATAAATGTGTAAAAAATGATGGAATTAGACAATCACAACCAGCATTTAGCAATCATCTCAGTAATACCTAATACAGGCAAGAATTGCCAATGGCTGATAAAAGTAGTGAGTAAAATTTTGAGGAGCAGAATATTCACATGATCTCAAAATATCTCCCTTAAGTTATATATACCTTAAAAAGGGAAAAATAGTACTTGGCAAGGGAGAAACACATTAAGCCAGTGATTAGAGCTAACTGATAATGGGAAAAACTGCATCCTGTGCCTCCTGATATGATGCTCTGAGAACACGACATCATTTCTGGGGTACCCCTGTCAAAATATACACAGCTTGATTCTCCTCATGAGGAAACATCAGACAAACCTAAACTGAGCAACATTTTACAAAACAATTTGCCTGGGTAATTCTAAAATGACAAGATCATGAAAGACAAAGACCAGACTGAAAAACCATCCCAGATTTTAAAAGAGTCAAGAGACATGACAACTGCATGCAATGTGTGGTCTTGGATTGGATTCCGGAGCAGTGAACACACACTTGGGCATGCACGCATGCACACACACAGATACTATAAAGGATATTAGGATAGTTGATGAAATTTGAGTGTGGACAGAGGGGAATATAACAGTGTTATATAAATACTCGATATCTTAATTTTAATCATTATATTGTGGTTATGTAAGAAAATGTCATTGTTCTTAGAAAATATATCTTATACTATATAGGGGGTGAAAGGAAACAATGCCTGTAACTTACTTTCAGATGACTTAGAAAAAAATATATGTGTGTTTAAATAGATATACGGGTAGATAGATAGATATATGGATGGGTGGATGGATGGATGGATAGATAATGTAAATGGAACAAAATATGAACTATTTGTGAACTTGACTAAAGGGTATGTGAGAATTCTTTGCACTACTCTTGCAACATTTTGTAAATTTGAAATTATATCAATTTATTTTATGAGAAACTCGAGTCCCAAGAAGTGGAGTGACTTTGAATCACATAGCTGAAAAGTGGCAAATGGGGTCTGGAACTGAGATGACATGCCTCTGGGTTTCCCAGCCTCACTCCTTGCTCAGATGAACGACCGTGCCAAAATCTGATCTCTGGTTCCATGTCTGCCCCACTTCCACCACCCAGTAACTCCTAGGCCAGTCTGAAATATTCTATCCTTTCCACTTTGGGAATCAAACCACGAAACAAAAATAAATTATTTTTATTGCAAACCTACTTGCTTCATGGGAATCACACTGACCTAAGAGCTCCTTGATGCAACCTCAACCACCAATTTCTCCTGAAGTGGATTCAGTGATGGCCTACCATCCACCAAATCCCACTTCATAGCAGTTGGTCTATACCATAACTTCATGAATATTGTCACTCTTATCTGATTTCAGACTGAAAAAAAATTTTCAGAGAAGTAAAATTTTAATATGTAGAATCTCATCAGGAGAGACGGAGGTTTCCTCCAACTCAGGTATGTAGTCAAGCAACCCATTCCACACCCAGTGTGTAACAAGCATCATCTCCCTAAAATGAAATGAAGCCAGAAAGTTAAGATAGCCAAACACTAGTGGCTATTGTCATCATGTAATACGAGAGGGATTTGGGTAAGGTTTTTGTCAAAAATTCTGGTTATCAATGGCAACCATTCCACCATTATTGCTTTATACTTTTAGTTGTGTGGGTCTTAAATGTCTCCTTTAAACTACAGTCCCTAGACAACCCCCTCACAAATCTCATTAGCCAGGGCATATCTCAGTTAATAACTTCATGATGAGTTAGTATCAAACCAGTAAGGATGGAGTAACAGCGAGTTGAAAATAAGTATGAACAATGGAGATATGACAGAGGAGAAAACTGATCTCTGACCAAGGAGGTGGGAAGCCTTGATAAACCATTTCCCTGGGTTTACACAGTTTCTTTTAGGCCAGGATTGGGATGTGTTGAAACAAATACATGTATTCTCAGGTGTGTATATTTGTCGAAATTCAACAAGTGATCTGCTTGGGATTTGTGCTTTTCGGTCTATGTAAATTTTATCTCAAAGGAGAAGGAGGAGGAAGAAGAGTATGAGGAGTGAGAAGAGGAAGGGGGAGGGAGGAGGAGGAGGAGGAAAAATGTGAGGAAGAGAGGAAAGAGAATTGTGAATGGATAGGTTCCATATGCGCAATATACACGCTGAATTTTTAAGGGTGTCTGCAAATTACTTTGAATGCACGCAAAACCCACGATGGATTAATATTGGAATGGATATGTGATACAGCAAGCAAGTCTATCAAAATGTTAATTATAGAATGTATGTGGTGGATAGATCTGTATAATATTATAACTGTAATACTTAATAATTAATACTACAATTTTTAAATTATGTTTAAAATTTTCATCTTGAGAAAAATAGAGGTGTTCTACTAAGATAAAATACCAAAAAATTTTATAGCTTTTGGATATTCCAGCATCAAGTGATATGTACCATTTGTCCAGAAGCAATCTGTCCACACAGGTCTCTTTTTCTAACATCAAATCTTTCTTTCTCTGTTTAGTTGTATATGAAATTCTAAGTCAAGCCTATATATTTTATAGTATTTTGACCCTAATTGGAACCAGGTGAAGTCATGTCCCTTCATCCAATAAACTTCATTTCTAGTATAAATAACACCGCATTAAAATGCCTGTGCCAACAACAAGATGACCTGTCTGCTTTGTTCCAGCTGGATCCCTTGTGCCTAGAACAAAACCTGGAACCCAGTAGATACTGAGTAAATACTTCTTGGAAAGATGAATTGAAACTTAAACAATAAATGAAAGCACTAAAATGTGATTCTTGATAGAACCTGCATGACATTTGTTAAACCAGAGTGAAGTAACAATCATAAGTTTGTCTGGTTGAAGTGTCAAGACCAATGATGACTGGAACTTAACACTGAGTCTTTAAAAGTTCATTATAAGATCATATTGGTAAGCTATGCTATCATTCACAAGGCAACTCTTGTGGTTCACTGCCCATGAGATGGGTCTGGATTTAAGCTTTTATCCAGTTACTCACTGTGTGATCTTGGGTAAGTTGATTAACCTCTCTGTGCACCAGTTTCCTCATCTACATAATGGAAACAGCTGAAAATACTTTAAAGGGCCATTTTAAAGCTCCATGCGTTATTTTTGAGAACTTGTCAGAACCAGACTGAAGAGGAGTTCAAAACCAATAGCTCTTCTTATGTAATGAACATGTATCAGAGTTCAGATTGATGAAGACAATTATGTGGTCCCCAAAATGAGCCTGGGTGAATCATTCAGATGGACATTTATAATTAGAAGGCTTTGGGAAAGGGCCTGCATGGTGTGTTTAGCCAACCCTGGTAGCAGAATTGCAAGAGCTCCGGGCAATGACCATACACCACAGCCAGCTTGTCATCACATTATTATCATCAGGTGCCTCCATCATGCAGTGTGGAGCGGCTGCTGGTTATCATCAAACTTTGGCACAGCTCTACCACATTCTTAGAAATCACTATTCCAAATATCAGATTCACAAATGGACAATCATCAGTAGGAGAGTTCAAGTTCATCTGTAGCCCATCCTCCCATCGTTCCCATCTTCCTGTTCATTTCTGCTTTCTTTTTCTTTCCCTATTCCTTGCCCTGAGAACCAAACTCACCAGTGGAGAATACTGGTTTTCCAAAGCACAAACCCTGGAGCAATGGGGCTGTTGCACTCTACAGAAGTGATCTTCAAACTGGGGTACTCATACTCCTGGAGGAACGTGAACACTCTCCCACAGGTATTCAGGCAAGGGTTGTGTAAGAAAATCTGTTTATGTCTTGGGGCGCCTGGGTGGCGCAGTCAGTCGTTAAGCTAAGCGTCTGCCTTCGACTCAGGGTGTGATCCCGGCGTTATGGGATGGAGCCCGACGTCAGGCTCCTCTGCTATGAGCCTGCTTCTTCCTCTCCCACTCCCCCTGCTTGTGTTCCCTCTATCGCTGGCTGTCTCTATCTCTGTCAAATAAATAAATAAATAATCTTTTTAAAAAAATCTGTTTATGTCTTAACTCCCAGCACAGTATTTCCCAACATTGATCTACATTTTCATTTCAATAGCATGCATATCCCACTTTTCAGGAAAGCAGGCCCCTCCCCCATCCTTAATCAATCTGTGCTGCACTTCTCCAGGGTGAAAAACTCTCCAAGGCATCCCGCAGAAGGGGAGTGCTCCTTAATGATTAACACAGCCCTTAAAAAAAGTCAGGGAGGATTCCTATCTTGGACTAGCTTCTCTTAAGAGTGAAACATGTCATTAAAACACACACATTTGGGCCCAAGTTGGGGTATTCTGAATTACATGTGACAGATGAATATAATACACTGATGGAAGTGACCTGATGGTACAGATATTTAAGGACAAGTGGGTCGTAACATTATTTGTGTTGCCAAACTTGATGATTCCAAATGAAAAGCCCTCTTCCCCACAGGGATTGGTTGCATTATTTGCTCAGGTCCTTCCAACTACAGCTTCAAGGGCCATATTTCTTATAAAGACAGGCAACCCAGGAAAGGTCTACTTCTGCTCTTTACTACTGATGTTACTAAGTACTTGATGCAATTATAACTCCAAAACCTATTAATTTGCCACTCTAATTTGATTGACAAAAGAGGTAGACCAGTTGGTTGTGCACATGTAATTTTATGTTTGGGTTGAGTGGTTTGTGCTAATTAGACATGGAACAAAACCAACTCCGTGTCTCTTAAGAAATGATTTATTTCACTTGGTTCCTGCCCCCATGCTTGACCCTCACTACGCTGCTGTTAATGGAATGAATTAGTGAATGAATATATTACCAAATAACCGTGTGCCTGAGTCACCATCACACAACCCAGTTCTTAAGAGGGTAACAAATATTCTTCCAGTTCAGTCGCATTTAGCTTAACATAAGACCCCCCACTTTTATACCAGCTTAGTGCTCCCTGGTCATTTTTTTGCATATACTGTGTTCTATTTTTGCTAAATAGGCATTATTGACCTATTGTTTCATTTCCAATGGCCGGAGGGTTGCTGGAAAAGATACAAGCTCTTCTTCTTGCTGCTACATCATCTCTTAGTTGAAATGTCTTAGAGAGACATTGCCGATGTGAGACACAAAGCACAGTCTAGACAAGAACTGGGAGAGGATGGTAAAGATTGGGGGGGGGAGTTAAAATAGCAGTTCTCCAAGATCTGGGCGACAGCACTCTGCTAACCCCATCTTGGGGCTTTTGAAATAACTGGGGCCTTTGTTTTGTTTCATGCTTTTCTAAATGGGGCCCCACACAGCATTGGGAAAAGCATGGATTTCAAAGCCTTTAAATCTCTATCTGAAAATTGCCCTGGAGTTACTAGCTAACTAGTGAAGTGGTTAGAAGAAGGTGAGACCTGGGTCTAGAATTCCAGCTCAACGACTTATATTCATTTGTGAGCTTGGGTGTGTTTCTAAACCTTTCCAGCCCTGGTTTCCTCATCTGTAAAGTGGAGGTAAATGGTACAGGCTCTCAAAGGCTTGGTTGTTACTATTAAACTTAATACCAGCACATTTAAGTATTATTAGTTTTAACAATAGTTTTAATGATACTAATTTTAATAATAAAAAAAAATGTTAGAGAGAAGATGCAGTCAACATCCTGGCCCAGTCCTGAAAACTGAATATCAAAAGCATATTTTATTATTTTGCATTTTTCAAATCAATTGCAGTCATCTCTGACTGTAACCTCTTCCGTTCTCTTTTCTGCCCTTTGGAGGCCATTAATCTCCTATTTTCAGACTGATTTAGAAAAGCAAGCCACAGCACCGGTGCCTGCCCTCATTCCTCAGCTGAAGTGATTTCAGTTTCTTCTAAAATATTAAATTTTTCCCTTGCTCGTATTTACTATGCACAGATGCAGAAGGAGAATTACTCAAGTTTTGCAATAAAAATAAGTTTGGCTTTGAGAGCACCTGCTTTCTGCCGTTTAATAATGCCGAGCTCCCTTCTTCTGTGTGCTTCTGTTTACTCTTCTGCAAATTATTTTTGTTCTCAGTTGACAAAGATAAATGATGGGATTAATATATATTGAAGAAGTCTCTGTGAACAGTATGCTGGCCCAGAGGAAGGGTGGGTATTATTTCCCTCAGGTAAGGCAACACAGCAAACTGGATTAAGAGTAATTTGCTGTGGGGTTTATAGATGATCACAATCCATTAGTGGTATACCATTTATGAAAATTGCCTTTTCTTAAATAAAAATTAGAATGACTCTCATTATCTTGTCAGGACTGAGCCATGCCAATGTGTTTCCCCCAAGGAAAAACAAAACACCAATGACAAGGTTTAGATTTTTGATTTAACCTCAAAGCAATCTTCAAACTGTTGAAAGTAACAGCGGGTGGAAAAAAATACATGGCAAGGAACTTTAGTTTGCAAGGTTCAGGGATACTGTTGTACAATTAGAGTTGAAAGCTGTGAAAGAAATTACTTGTAAGGAAAATGAGTGGAGTGAATCCAATCTTGTATTTTTTGATGATTGCTTTTAAAAGTATACAAATATATGTGATTTAAGTAGGGATTTTTGCAAAATGATATCAAGACTTTCAGTGCCATGAGGTTTTTTTCAATATCACAGAATCTTTTTGAGTAAGAAAAGTAATATTTTCAACCAATTGATTCAAATTTTATCTAAACATCCCCTTATTTTAGCACCCCCCAGAATCCAGCCCAGCAACTCACACAATTGCTATGATGTATAATAAACCCTTATTTACATTCTTGGCTGTCCTGTGATAGAATATTTTTCCCTTGTTAGGAATGTACACCTTTGTTGTTGGCCTAAAATAGCAGTTTTTTTTTTTAAAGATTTTATTTATTTGACAGAGAGAGAGACAGCCAGCGAGAGAGGGAACACAAGCAAGGGGAGTGGGAGAGGAAGAAGCAGGCTCCCAGCAGAGGAGCCTGATGTGGGACTCGATCCCAGGATGCCGGGATCGCGCCCTGAGCCCAAGGCAGACGCTTAACGACTGCGCTACCCAGGCACCCCAATAATTGTTGAGACGTTTTGACATTTGAACAGTTTTTCTTTAAATGCTTTAATAGTGATAATAAAAGGTATCAAAGTGATCAGTATTTATGACTACGTTTCGAATTCTTTACCTTTCCTGTTTTGGTGTGTAAGCAAAATAATTTTACTCTTTTGTTTTATATTCCAATTTGTATCTTGGGATTGGAGTTGCTATCAGGTCAACATCTTCAAAGAGGAACAAAAAGATTATAGGGATCAGCCATGCCCCCACATTGTGCTCACACCAACCTCAGTCTTGCCAAGATCAAAGGCAGCTGTGGATTTGGTACAAGATTATGTCATGGGTGGTTGCAAAGTCATGGATCCCCTACAAGAGAATTGGGGTGTGGATCACATGCATGATTCAGAAAAGAGAAAGGAAGTCTTATGTGTTCGGGGCATTTGGGTGAGGTTAGAATAACACACATTTCTGCCTCAAGTTAACCAACTGCATACTGGACTTCTCCCAATGTTTGAAAAGTTATCAACAAGATGAATTTTATTTTTTTTAAAGATTTTTTTTTTATTTGACAGGGAGAGAGACAGCCAGCAAGAGAGGAAACGGGGGGGGGGTGGAGAGGAAGAAGCAGGCACCCAGCGGAGGAGCCTGATGTGGGGCTCGATCCCAGGACCTTGGGATCATGCCCTGAGCCAAAGGCAGACGCTTAATGACTGAGCCACCCAGGCGCCCCACAACAAGATGCATTTTAAAAACAGAGGCTCTAAAGCTTTCACCGAATGCGACACCTCGGGCCAAGGTTGATCTGGTATGACCTTGGTAGTTCTATTGAGTGGATGGTACTGGTTTGCAAGAGCACCCTTAGGAATGGTGATTGGGCCTCCTTGTGCAATGCCTTGTTCCCACCTCTCTCCATTTATTCAGATCATGGACATATGAACCTCAAAGTCACCAACACCTGCCCTGCCACTTAGGCCTGAGTGAGCAGAGATAATATAGACACTGGGTGAGAGACTCAACCAACAAGGGGTACTGGGTGGAAGGATTAAGCAGATTATAAATCCACAAAAATTGGCTTTATTGATTCAGTAATTTTTACTGCATCCAAGTGAACAAAGTTTGGGCCAGAGCCTAAAAAGATCACACCAAAGGAAATTCCACATGGGCCTACAAGTAATCAGTCTTCTCAAACCCAAATGTCCACAGCTGAATTTTCCAAGGCTGTGCCAGCAGATCTCGTCAACGCCCAAGTGAGTCTGAAAACTTCCTGCTCACTGGAGGCCAATTGCTGACTGATAATAGAAATCATGAACAATCAGTCGGTGTTAAAGTCTCATACCCACACTTGTCCCCTCCCCCAGACAGTTACAAAGGTAGGTCGTTTAGTGCTACATGTATACAACATCTAAGGAGAGACTGGCATGAAAGAACAAGGCCTTGCTTAGTGTAGAAACATTGAGTGGTTTTCTCTACTAGCCTCTCACGGGGGAACAAGATGGGAACTACAGCCTTAAACCAATTCAGACTGTTCCACCCAAGAAACTGGGAGTCCCTTGGTGTGCTGACCTGGGGAAACAGCATTCTGAATAGGGAATATGAGACTCATAGAGGACATCAGTTCCCTTGAAGCCCTAGAGTTCGTAAGATTGTCACTCTGTGGCTGACATGGTGGTAGAAATATGGGTTTCCTGGGAGCGCCTTTATTGTCACTACTCCTTTCAATATTGGGGTTAAATTTCATGGTAAAACTTGCCTCCAAGAACCCTATAAATATTGGTTGAGGGACTGAGGGATTAATCATGCCATCTTATGCAGTTGGGGATTCAAATCAATGGAGGAACAAAATCTGGGTGACAGACATCAAAAGGGGCCCTGTCAAAAAAAAAAAAACACCCCACACCTCTGAGAGGGTAGGGGAATAATGTGGCACAAACCATGGGAGGCCATGGTCTTAAGTACAGAGGGAGGAACTAGTTTTTAAAATCTCTTTGCCAGGACACCTCAAGAAGTAAAGTTTGAATATTTTATAGCTTAAATCATCTTCAATACTGTCTTCGATTTACTTTGTATAAAATAAAAATGCATACCAATAGGTCTTCTGAGTCAAACTACATGCACAAAAAATAATTTTGCTCAGGACAGAGAAATCCAGTTGCCACTACATTCTCATTTTTTTTTCTTTTTAAATTTCTGTCCTGTCACCTGCCTTTTTGGGTGTTACTTAAAAAGGTACATCATTAAAAAGTAAAGTATGTTGGGGCGCCTGGGTGGTTCAGTTGGTTAAGCATCGGCTTTTGGCTCAGGTCATGAACTCAGAGTCCTGGGATTGAGCCCCATGTTGGGCTCCATGCTGGGTAGGGAGCCTGCTTCTTTCTCCCCTCCCTGCTCATGCTCTCTTGCTATCTCTATCTCTCTCTCTCAAATAAATAACTAAGCTCCTTTAAAAACTGTATTGAGCTTGGGTTATGATAATTAACATATATTAAATCTTATGGTACTTAATTTTTTTGAAGTGCTTTCATAACACTGAAATCCATGACTATGGTCTTACATATTGCAGGTCCCTCCTGGTTACAGAACTCCCTTCGTCCTTTAGGTGATGGCTTGTGGTTTGACTGGGGCTGGCTCACCTACCAGGGTTTAGCACCCTATCCAGACCTGGCCATAGTCAGCCTGTGGTCAGGAGTCTTTTGCTGGAAAGAAATTTGTTCTCCTGAGGCAGGAAAATCAAGCCTCAGGCCATTGGTATTCATCCTGCCTATAATGTGGAAGAACCCGTCTAATGAATCCAATAGGGTAAAAGTAGAGGTGAACAAGGGGGAAAGAGAATGGCATCCTTGAGCTGCTGGATCCTTCTGTGACTGAGTTCCCCATTTATGTGAGCCAAAAAATTCCCCTTTCTGCTTCAGCAAATTTAAATTGAGTTCACCTTCCAACTGAAAGAGTCTTAATTAAGGCATAATTTGGCAGCCATTTGTTAAGCCTACTATGCACCACACACATAGTCCTAGATGTTTTGGCATAAGAATCACTTTATTTACATTATCTTAAAGTGGGTGCTTTCTACTGGGTGTTTACCCCAAAGATACAGACATAGTAAAGAGAAGGGCCATATGCACCCCAATGTTCATAGCTGCATTGTCCACAATAGCCAAATCATGGAAGGAGCCGAGATGCCCTTCAACAGATGACTGGATTAAGAAGCTGTGGTCCATATATACAATGGAATATTACTCAGCTATCAGAAAGAACGAATTCTCAACATTTGCTGCAACATGGACGGCACTGGAGGAGATAATGCTAAGTGAAATAAGTCAAGCAGAGAAAGANTGTATGGTGATTAACATAATATAATAAAATCATTAATAATAAAAAAAAGACAAGTGACAAAAAAAATAAAAATAAAAATAAAGTGGGTGCTTTTACTATTGTTATTATTAACAACCTTTTGAAAATCAGCTCCCTGAGACTCCAGGGTGTAATTCTCTCCACTTTATAGAGGAGGAAACTGAGGCTCAGTGTGGTTTAGCAACTTGCCCAGCATCACACAGCTCAGACTTCTAGTCCAATGCCCTTATGCTCGTGAGCCCTGCAGACATATAAGACAAACTAGGGCTTTGAAGGAGCTCTCAATCTCTTTCTATACCAGCAACTTTATATATAGTAGAGAGCTTACCACCATTTACAACTAAGTGCTTAGTTGGGTGACAAAGAATATGAGAGGAAGGGATTGCCCAGGCTGTGACAGCCAGGAAGGTTGGACAAGGCTTGGCTTTTCATCAGGTCTGGAAGAGTGGCCAGACCTAGAAAGGCAATCCCAGAGGAGGAGCTCTCAGAAAGGGGTAGGCAGAGGTAAAGGCTGGAAATGGGCATCTGGGGCTCCTAACACCACTAGAAGTGGGACTCTCTCAAAGCGATCCATGTCATCTGAGCGTCAACTTTCTTAGTGACACAACTAGAAAGATATAATTTCCCTCTACTTCCTTCTACTCCTCCCTCTTCCCCCTCTTCTTCCCCTCTCTTTTCCCTCCTCCCTCCCTTCTATGTTTTCCCCTCCCCTCTCCCTGTCCTCCAGTGTCCTGGTGCTTCTGAACACTGAGGATTGGCAGTTTCAACAGTGGACTTTGGATTTACAACCAGTGCACTTGGTTCCCAATCCTGACTCCACTTACAAGTATATGTGACCTGTATCAAGCTGTTTAGCCTCTTTAAACTCAGTTGCCCTGTCTGTAAAATGGACAGAATTCCTTCCTCAAAGACTTTTCAAATGAGGATTAAAATTGTCCCTCACATCAACTTTTGGCCTATCCAGCTCTCGTTCGGCTTTTTGCTTTGAATTAAGTTTCCAGCACAGTCTAATTCTCTAGTGCCAGTCTCAAACCTGCATTCCTTCCACTGATAAAAATTGCTTCCGTGGCCTGGGTTCTTATCTCCTGCCTCTTTCCCAAACTATGCATGCTGTGTGGGTTCCTCACTGCTCCTATGGTCTCCACATCACCCAGGCGCTTGTGGGAAATGCAGAATCTCAGGTCGCCCTCTGGACTTTCTGAACCAGAGCTTGCATTTTAACTGGGCCTGGGAAGACAGATTTGTGCATAAAATTTGAGAACTTCTGTCAGAGGCTGCAGCTTTCTCTCCACTTAGATCCCACAAACCCACTGCTGCTCATGGCTGCACTTAGATAGCTGACCCCCCACCCCCGTTAATCCTACTCACACTCCCATTTTCTGCAAACTCCCTCCTCCGGGAAGCCTCCCCAGTTACCTGCCCTGTGACACAGTGCACTTGTCCTGGTGACATTTAGCAGAGTTGCAATAAATAATTATTACAGTAACCTCTGTGGTGACAAAATTCTGGCCTATATTACTCATCGTATAACCGCTACATCTTAGGTTCCCAATAAATATTTCTTTAATAAACTAATGATGAATGAAGGAATATGGGAATAAAGTTTACTGTTTATGTAAATAGCTGACATACAAGAGCTGAGTAAATGTATGTTTTCATTTTTCTGCATGTCCCACAGCTTAGGAGGCATATACACTCTGGGTATATGTCAGAGTCAATGTTGGTTGGGTGCCACATGGTCCAGGTGGTGCCCTCTGGAGCTCACAGAAGCATTTCTCACATCAGTTTGCTCTTCCATCATTCCCATGTTGAATCACAGCCTCCCCCACCTATGCTCAAGGGCAAGTTTGTATGGCATGCCTTCCGGCTAGGGCTCCTTCCCCAAGAGAGAGATAAAGAAAGTGCATGCATTTGATCTGACCACATGTGTAGTGTGTACTGCTTGTCACTAGGTACAACTCAGAGGTAGGAGACATGAGTCCACTAGGTTGGTCCCCAAAATTCTACTCTGGGTTGGAACCAGGTATCATGTCTCCAGAGGATGTTTTGTAAGTTTCCTTTTAGAGAAAGATCTACATAGACCGTGAACAGCTTGGAAAGTTGCAATTGCTACTTATCAGCAGGGCAGACATTCTGCATTTTCTATGAGAAACTCTCAACTTAAGTCAAGCAGATCTTAAAATTTTTTAATATATTCTTTCTTGCAGTAGGACTACATTTAAATCATGATAGGTAACTTGAAGACTTGAATTACTTCATTTCAAGAGAGGCCTGTTCCACCCAATCCCATCACCAGGTTGTTCTTCCTTGTGTGTGACCCCAGATATTTTCTTCTGCTGTGTAATTACACATCCCCCGGACTTACTAAAGGTGGAGTCTGGCTGATGGATAATCATAGCTACATTGAAGATACTTTCTGAATGTATCTTTTTTGTGGTTGTTCCATTCCATTCTTAGAATTTTTTGATCCCATTCTATATTACATGATCTCCAATATTAGGTCATATTGAACCATAACTTTCTCATTATCTTTTTGGATTTTATTAAAATCCTGCAACCTTCGTGAGTGCATTAAATGTTCTACGCCTTTGTAAGCTTTCAGTATAATTCTACCATCTTTTGTGACTATGGTAACTGACTTAGCATTGAAGTCTGCATGCTTGGGAAGAAGGAAGAAAGAGCACTACACTGTGAGCAAGTGTCCTGCTCATAATGCCTGCCTCCACAATCATTGCTGCGAGAATTTAGCAAGCAAGCTCATTTTCTTGGGCTTCTGTGCTATTAGATGTAAAATGAGGTCATGGACCAGCCCTGAGGTTTCCAAAAGTGGGGATCATCAGAGTCACCCAGGTGTGAATTATACCACAGACTCAAGGGCCAGCTGCAGGAGACTCAGTTTAGTAGGTCTGCATGGAGTCCATCTGGACCGGGTGTGATTTAAAGACACACAGCTAAGAGCTCAAAAAATTTAGGAGGGTAAGGATCAGTGTCAATTTCTATAGATGAGGTTGATGTAAAGTGTGCCTTATAATGTAGGCAAGATTTCAGTAGTAGAAATGAAGTGAGACTCTTTGGGGCAAAAATCAGGAAAACAGACAATGTGTGAGGATGGGAAAGTGAAATTTCACAGAAGGAGTTTGAGGTGGGTTGACCAGCTAGTTCCTTATTTTTCTGGAGTCGAGGGTTTCCAGGGAGTAAGGGACACAATAGGAAGGCTTAACTGATCGGGCAGCTTATTTTATGAATTTCGTAATTCTCCGGTGAAGGTGGAGGGCTTCACCTTACCTATTTCTACCTTCGACGGCTTTCTACATAGTCTCATTCAATCTCCGCGTTCTCCTTGCCCAGATTTCTTCTTTCTTTTTATCTTATTATCCTGAGGATGTTTTATAAGCCACCTGAAAAAAATCTTCATGGACCAGATATAACTTAAAGATGTGTGCAGCTTAGAGTTCGGGAAATTTAAGGAGACGTTGAGAATTGGGGTCAACTTTGTGGATGAAGGATGGGGTGACTTTAGTTGACCCTTGAAAAGTCAGCAAGATTTCAACAGGTAAAAACTCATTTTCATTTGCTTGTCCTACCTTTGCACTAGCCATGAGCCCCATGGGGGATGGAGAATTGCATTAACCTCTGAGTTGAGCCTCCACAAGAACAGCGCTGAGCACCTGGCCATATGCCGCAAACGCTGGCTGTCATGTGGGTTCACATGCAGGAATATCAACCCAGGTGAAACACATTCTCCATCTGGGGTGATATGGACTCTGAGAAACAAACTGAGGGCTTCAGAGGGGAGGGGGTGGGGGAATGGGATAGACTGGTGATGGGTAGTAAGGGAGGGCACGTATTGCATGGTGCACTGGGTGCTATATGCAACTAATGAATCATCGAATTACATCAGAAACCAGGGATGTACTGTATGGTGACTAACATAATATAATAAAAAAACATTAAAAAAAAAAAAGAAATGGTCTGTACTCCCATCAGGGTGATGGTTCCAGGGTGGATACATTTATCAACACTCATCAAACTATTCCTTTAGGAGTACCTGGATGGCTCAGTTGGTTAATCATTTGCCTCTTGATTTTGGCTTAGGTGATGATCTCGGGGTCCCGGGATTGAGCCGCACTTGGGGCTCCACACTCAGTGGAGCACTCTTTCTCTGTCTAAAATAAATTAAAAAATCTAAAAAACATTCTTGTAGATCAAGTATACCTTGTTGCATGTGAATTATGCCTCAGCGTAGCTGACTTTAAAAGTGACCACACGCTTTTGGCCCCTCACGTGTCTGTCCTCACTCAAGTTGAAGGTAACATATTGATGACTCTTAGAAGTTAAGTGACGTGGTAGAGGAGGGAGTGTCTCTTTCTATGACTGAACTTTGGAAGCTGAGAAGCATTAATAAGATACAAATGAAAATATTTTAGGGTTCTGAATCTGAGGAAGGGTTACTGAAAGACTCTGTTCTGACTTTAGTGTGTAGCCGGCAGGCAAGCGCAGGACACCAGGTTAAGAAGGTGGTAGTGCTGGGCGCCTGGGTGACTCAGTTGTTCAGTGTCTGCCTTCGGCTCAGGGCGTGATCCTGGCATTCTGAGATCGAGCCCTGCATCAGGGTCCTCCACTGGGAGCCTGCTTCTTCCTCTCCCACTCCCCCTGCTTGTGTTTCCTCTCCTGCTGGCTGTCTCTCTTTGTCAAATAAATAAATAAATAAAAATCTTTAAAAAAAAAAAAAAGAAGAAGAAGAAGGTGATGGTGCTGCCTCACCGGTGGGTCCAGGGTGAGGTGAGGGATCATGGTGTGGAAAGTGAGAGAAAGATGCATAAAGCTGAGGGGAGAAAAGGAGACTGATGGCCGGCAGAGGGAGGAGAGATCTGCACTGATGGTACATTTTGGAAAATGGTCTAGAAGTCAGTACTTCCTCAGGAGCCCAGGGTATGGGTTGCCCCTTGGCAATGATGCCTACTGCCGGTGCTTCTTAACCATTCCTTGAGCATGAACACTGCCTGAGGAAATTTTACCAAATTCAAATGCTGGGACCCTTCCCATTCAGCTGGTCTGGAGTGGGGCCAGGAATTGATATATTTTTTTAAGCTTCCCAGATGATTTTAGTGGGCAGACACCAACACCAACCCTCACTCTGTGTCCCTGGAATCGGGGTGGGGCGAAGCTAAGTGGAGGGGGACTAAGGTCCAGAGAGGTTAAGTCACTTACCCAGAGGTTACACAGTTTAACTGGTCCCTGAGACCAGACTGGCACCCATGATGTTGGTTCCTCACCCAGCTGTTGCACAGGGGGCTCCCTCTGCTCCTCTTCTTTCCCTTTCCCTGCTGTTGACAACTCAGATACCTATGGGTTCAGTGTCAACCCTCTATCCTTAGACACATGTTGGAATTTTAACACTGCATAGTTAAGACCAAGAGTCTGGCCAGGCCTGGGTTGTCATGTCGGCTGCAAGGAGTTGGTTTCCCCCATGCAAGGCAATCGGGTCTCCCCCAGTCCTGCTGAGGCACCGGAAACGCCACAGGGAACCATACATTCATCGTTTTCCCAGACACAGACTGTCAACTAAACTTTGAGATTGCAAAATTAAAAGAAAAACAAGCTTCCATTTTCTGTCTCTCCCAACCTATCCTAAACAGTGTTGCAAAGTGAATCTTCCAAAACTCACTCTTAACTGTCTTTTTGCTGGCTCTCCATTGCCTCAGGGATAAATCCAAACTCTTGGCCAAATGTCAATTGCTGTCCTTTGAGCCATAATGCTGGGTTGTCACTGCACAAGGGTACATTTCACAAACCTTTGTTATCTCCTCGACTGGTTTCTTAATTATTTCCCCAGGATCCCATGCCTTTTCTCACACAATTTCTCAGGATTTAGAAAATTTGATCTCTAGCCAGTGATTCTCAGTCCTTCTCCGTTCAATGGCTCTTAGGAAAGACTACTGTCTCCACCAAACACTGTGATCTTGATAGTACTTCCTGATCCAAATTCTTTTTTCTTTTAAGATTTTATTTATTTATTTGACAGAGAGACAGCCAGTGAGAGAGGGAACACAAGAAGGGGGAGTGGGAGAGGAAGAAGCAGGCTCATAGAGGAAGACCCTGATGCAGGGCTCGATCCCATAACGCCGGGATCACGCCCTGAGCCGAAGGCAGATGCTTAACCGCTGTGCCACCCAGGCGCCCCCCTGATCCAAATTCTTATGTGATTATTTGTCAGCTTCTGCCCCAAGTTCTCTGCATTTGCTTTTCTGTTCAATCTTCTTAGCTCTTTCTCCTAACCAGCTCCTTCTAAAGTCTCACTCCCCAGCCCAACCAGTGACACTGTTACATAAGCCTATTTGATCTTCTTTCAGTGTACAGGACCATTTGAAGTCATCTTGACTATTTGCCTATTTGTGTGTTGTCTGCTTTGCCCTACTTAAATGTAGGCTCCATGGGACGCAGAACTTCTTCTGTGTTGGTCACAGCTGTACTTCTAGCGCCAGTACAAGCACAGACTAGAGTCTCATTCAACATTAGTGCAATGAACAAACGCAGGAATGCAGTTATTCCTGGCCACAGTATGCCAGCTACACTTCCTGTCCCAGGCACGGCTTCCTGATCTTACAGCCCAGCTCACCTTCTGCCTCTGCCACTGTCTTGGCTGACATGTGTCTGTCATCTCCTTGGGTGAGCCCTTCTTCTCACCAGTTGAATGGCAGGTGTTTTCAGAGATAGATAGACATCTGACTTCACAGGTGAACAGCAAGCACTCAGGAGATAAGGCAAGCTGATATGGGCCCCCCTTCCCATGGTCCAAAAGGCCAAACCATGGTCTAGGAGGTAAAACACAACCCCTATCTTTCCCCAGTGTGAGGATGGGCTATTTTGAAAACAAAACAAAACAAAAACCTGCCATGTTTGTAATAACATAGAGGCACAAAACTTTATACATTAATCTGCAGAATAAATCATAAGCGCTGGAAGGGATCAGAAAACTGATCCATGGGCCAAATCTAGCCACCCACTTGCTTTCTTAGAGCTCAGAAGCTAAGAGTGCCTTTTATGTTTTTAAATGGTAACATTTTAAAGAACTATATAAGCACTGAGATAATATTCTTGAATTTTCCCTCTTGTCTATAATATTTACTGTCCTATTCTTTAATGAGAGTTTGACAACATCTGATGTAAAAGAAATTTTAATTATCTTCCGAAAACCTTACAAAATAACAAATGGATAATGCTGTTGTTCAGAAGATCAAAAGTACACAGGATGAAGTGAACGTGTATATAACGCACTTTTGCCAGTAAAGAGACTGTTAATGTCATAGAAGAATCTGGTAGAGAAATAGACAGTCTACCGCATGACTTGGACAAGTTGGTCATGGGCAGGAAGCAAGTTCACCAGTCAGAACATGACCAGTTAGGAGTGTAAAAGTGTGTAAGGAATCTGCCACGGAAAAATGCATTCAGTGGTGAAAATGAATTCATGGGTGAAAATGCCAACTTGACCTTGTTTCAACCCATTTTTATCCATCAGCGTTAACACTGACCCCTTGCAGTTTTGCTTTTAAGTGTGGCATCCACATTACAATCATTTCCATTAGTGCATGACACATATTTGTTCTTAATGGTTACATAGACTGTCCTCAAACAGACTGAAAACTCAACTTTTCCTTCCTAGCCTGCCCAATGTTGTTCTGCAGAGCAGACATACTTACACATGTCCACTTGGGGGCTCCATAGAACAATGTCTGTGTTCCGGAGTAGTTAAAAAAAAAAATCAACAGCATCTTAACGGCCACTTCAGGCCAGATGTAACACTTTCTTCATCACCTGCTCAAACTTGTAATTTTTGTAAATATGATAATAAAACATCATCTGATAATTTTGTTACTGAAATTTAAAAAAAAAAATGAGGTGAGATTTTTCCAGCCAGAGAAGGCCAATCCGTTGAGTGAGACTTCAACGTTGTCCCCATTCAGGTAAGGGGACTGCACCAATGGCCACCTGAGTTGAAGAAACAGTGGGATGTGCAGGGTCACCCCACCACCTTGCTATCTCTGAAGGGACCCCCTCATGAGCACCAGATACCAGGAACCAGGCATTCCATCCCAGACTCTCACTGTCAAAAATCCACTGTCTAAGCCAAATGGATGCAAGGTCTGAAGAAAGAAAACATTCTAAGTGGCCCTAATTTCACAAGAAGTCACATGCAAATGGTATTCTATTGATAAGAGAACTACTGATGTCATCGGGACCTCTTTGTGGCCTGGAAAACATTTAGTAATGATTATAACCCTAATTTTTTACAGTTCTTTTTCACATTTATGGACTTTCATGTGTATATCTCATTTTATCTCCTAAAATACACATGGACTAGTATTCTATTGAAATGACTATCCCAGAATTAAATGACTCACTTTCATAATGTCTTGTCCAATACTTACAGTTGCTTGACTATCCTTCAGAGGGTTCTGTTAATTTACTTTGAACATCTGTATGTCCTCCTTTCAACAACATGGTCTTTCTGAAATATACAAAGCATAAGCATGTCATGCAAACAGATACATCTGAGCTGCTTTGAGACATCAATCATTCAGTACCTAAGTTTGTAAAAACCTTTCCCTGATGCACCTGGTTCTGAGAAGTTACCCAAGAGCTAAGGCGGAGCCCTTTCACTGGGGTCCTGGTGCGATTTTCTGAAATAAAAACAAATATCCCCAACTCCATTTAAACTGTATCCTGCTATTAAAGGTACGTATGCTCTGTCATGGTCTTACATTTCTCCTCCCCAGTTTGAACAAATGTTACCAGTTTCAGGGCTTCTGGAATTACTACCGGCTAATAATTTCACCAGCCCTCTGGGTTTAGAAAACAATTCTTGAAGTAAGCCGTTTCTGATCTCCTGCTAATCCGAGATAATTGCTTTCGAGTTTCATGGGGAATCTGAAATTCTCAATGCCGGATTCACTGAATGGGTCTACTGGAAAGGGGCTTTAGGGGGAACTTTCTGCCTCTCTTAGCAACCCAGGCTTTAGCAGAGGTCCTGTCACAAAAGAAGCCTTTACTGCCAATTGCCAACGCACTGTAAAAATCAGATACACCTATTGAGAGACTCTATGATATTCTTTCATAAATTCCCAGCTTCCTCCTTCCCTCCCTCCCTCTCTTGGTCTCCTTCCTTTCTATCTTTCTTTCTGTTTTTTTTTTTTTCAAATGTTTAATAGACTTCTGGTAAGCCCCTAGGAAGTGGCCATCAAGGATGGCTCCCTGCTGTTTAGAGGATTTAGAGCAGGTTTGAGTGGTGAAGAGTACCCCTGGGCTTGACTTCTCAGTTCCTAGGAGAGAACATCAGGGTTATGTTGGTCCCACTGAGACTGCTGGACCTCAGGTAAATCCTCAGACACCCTGACAGTTTGGTTTGAATTCTCTAACTTGTCACTTGGCAGTTGGTTCTGATAATTTAAATAGACTTCATAACATTTGAACAGGAATGCTGGGGGGCAGGACTTGCTGACCACTTGCCCATAAACTATGCTTTCAGGAATAAGGGAAAAGGGGTCAGAATTCTAAAGTATAAGGTTCACTGTAGAAACCACAGCATCATTCAGGACCATGTGTTTTTTCAAAAAGATAAACCCACGGGGCTGCCAGTGTGGCTCAGTCAGTTAAACATCTGACTCTTGATTTTGGCACAGGTTGTGATCTCAGGTCCTGATCTGGGGGTCATGATCTCAGGGTTGTGAGATCAGGCTCTGCACTCAGCATGGAGTCTGCTTGAGATTCTCTGCTTCTGCCCCCACCTAAATAAATAAATAAATAAATAAATAAATAAATAAGTCTTTAAAAGACAGAACGCCTGCCTGTTCCATAGGTCCTGGAATTCACCTGGACACAGATGGCTTCACAGTCAGGAACGATTTCTCATACCTTCATGTTGTGGGAGAATTAAATGTCATTGCCAAGGACTCTGTTGACCAAGTCACCTTATGCTTCATATTCCTGGGAACATTCAGATCCATAACCGGCTCCTGATCCTCTTTAGTCTTCAGAGTGTTTCCACCTACATGAATTTATTCACATTTGCCTGCTCACTCCCTGCGCACCGTGAAGGCTCAGGTGTCTGCTTGCCCCCAAGTTGGCTATAAATTAGGCTGGAATTAGCTTTGGGTCTTTGGAGGTCTCCTCATAATAAAACTTCAGGGACAACTAAGAAAGCCAAAGGTTACCAAAATGGCAGAACTTCCTTCGCAGACCAGTGGGTTAGATACACCCCAAAGCAGAAAATTCGTTTTGAGGAATAGCAACCATGACTAAGAATGTATTATATGATTTTGTTCCTTCGATCCTCATAAGAAATAAGTAAGGAGGAAACAATCATTGATGCCCATTTTGCAGAGAAGGAGCTAAACTTTGGAGAGTTTAGGTAAATTTCCCAAGGTCACAAAGCTGGCAAGTCTTTGAAGTAAAGCCCACATAAAGTTCCTCTTCTGATCTGAAATTTCAGGAAGGCAGGGACACTGAAGCTCACCAGGACTTACTAGGAGTTATATATGTTCAGTGTTGAGTGCCCAGAAATACCACCAGGAACAACTTGTTGACCCAGCAAAGCTAGGCTCATTACAGATACTACTATAGAGGAAGACGGCACCTGACAGCAGGGTCTCAAAAGAGGGACATCAGGAAATGGTATTTATTAGGTTTGGCGGCTGGAGTGGTTTTTGGCAGGCAGGGAGCGATTGGGATTGGGCCATTTTTCACTTTAGCAGCAATATATTGGTGGACACAGGAAGAACGGGTGTATGAAATGGGCCTTAAAAAGTCAGTCAGTCTTGATAAGTAAACTGTGTAGTTGGTACAGATATTTATTTTCTTGGAGCCAAAAATTCCTGCAGCACACAAGTGAGTTACTTTTGCTTGTTCTCCGTATTAACAGAGCAAATTGGTTCCAGCTCCCAGCAATAAGGACAGAATGGTGGCTACAAATAGGTGAAATTCCTCCTCCCAGGGAGCTGTGTCCCCTCTGAAGTAGCCACTATCCTTATCAAACAGCCGTGAAAAGAAAGTCTCAGGAAGGTGAATAATAGTACGGTTCACAGGTGGGTGAGGACTGGGCCTGTTTGAATCCAGGCTTGCATTTCAGCTGAGTTCCCAACGTCTGGAACATTCATGCTCCGTTGGGGGCATTCCTCCACCTCAGGCCACTGATATACCCAGGGTCAGCAGGGGTCAGGGGGGAGAAGAAAGTGCTTTTGGGAGAATTTATTCAGAGATCATTCCAGAAAGGTCCTGTATCATAGAATAACCTGAGGATACCAGTCACCAGGCTTATTTCTCAAGCCTTTAAACCTGTAGACATTTGGATGGACCATATTAATTTATAGATCACTGAATTTTAATCTTTTAAATTATAAAATATCTGGGGCTCCTGAGTGGCTCAGTCAGTTAGGCATCTAAATAAAGTCTCTTTTAAAAAGACTATTAAAAATAAATAAACTATAACATATCTGGAGTTGGGGTTAAGGGGGGCTTGTTGAGCAATAAAGAACATTTGTTTTATATAAAACTATAGGTTACTAAGGGCCCATTGCTTTATCTTTAGTACTCAGAAGTGAACCCTCAGTGGCCTTCCTTCTGTTTGTGTCAGCACCCCAAGTGCACGGTAGGAGTGGAATACCACAGAATGGAGCCTGAAACTTGAGGTGTTAATAAAAACAACCAGAAATAGGGGGGAAATCTAATTTAAAAACGGAGCGGCAAGATTTAGGTTTTCTTAACAGAGACATATTTTTATCCCTAGGCATGGTGCCATTTCTACTTTTAAGTAATTTTTTTTTTCATGTTTTGGCTTTATACTCTTGTTTTTATTTTTTAAGTCCTTAAGGCAGCAATAAGAAGACCTTGGATAGTTTCGGCCACCAGGGGGCGTGATAGACCAGCAAATTGACACAATCGAGGGGCCTGTTGGGTCTG
This sequence comes from Ailuropoda melanoleuca, assembly GCF_002007445.2. NCBI lineage: Eukaryota > Metazoa > Chordata > Mammalia > Carnivora > Ursidae > Ailuropoda > Ailuropoda melanoleuca. The sequence continues at coordinate 91,208,748 of NC_048230.1, forward strand.
ACGTTGCACACTAAATAAAGATGAAGGTGAGTGTGATTGGATGTGACCCCCGGGGGACAGAAAGAGAAGAGGGAACTCTGATATCCTTTTGTTCGATTTCATCCTGGCCTGGTCGCTGCTTCTTTCCCCTTCCCTTTACTATCCACCATCTCCTTGTGAGTTCTGTGATAGAGGCTGAGGTGTGCGGCGTTCTCCTGAAACTTGTGAACCCTCCTCTACCAAAACGGGGCAATGATTTAAAAGGAAAATGACCCAGGGCTGTGATTTGTGCCAAGCCGCTCAAGGCTTCAGGGAATCCAGCTTTCTCAAGGCTCAGCCTCTTCAGGATAATTCAAGGAAGTCTGAAGTTGGGGGGCAAGATAGAAAGTTACCCACTTTTGCTACCTGTTTTCTGAGTCCAGCAGGGAGGCAATCTTAGATCAGAAAAGTAACTGGGGCATCGGGGTGGCTCAGTCAGCTAAGTGTCTGTCTTCAGCTCAGGTCATGATCTTGGGGTCTTGGGATTGAGCCTCGCACTGGGCTCCCGCCCAGCAGGGAGCCTGCTTCTCCCTCTCCCTTTGCCTCTGCCCCCCACTTGTGCTGTCTCTCTCTCTCTCAAATAAATAAATAAAACCTAAGAAAGAAGGAAAGAAGGAGAAGAAAGAAAGAAAGAAAGAAAGAAAGAAAGAAAGAAAGAAAGAAAAAAGAAAATTAACTGCCCTGTGTTCGATGGAATAGGAGCCAAATCTAGTCCCACTGACTCCAGTAGGACCATAGCTAGAGTAAGGTTGGGACTTGTCACAGCAGGAATTGAGAGGGATCCCCCAACTAACACCTGCCTTGTGACAAGAGGCTGGGACTCTGCAAACCACAATTTGGTTTGGCTGCTGCTCTCTGGTGGGCCTGCCTGGAGGGGGTTCCAGGGAAGGGGAACAGTGCTTCTTCACCCCAGGAGCAGCAGCTGAGTCCCCTTGTGGTCCAGCACTCCTAGGACCAGCTGCGCCGTGCCCCTAGGAGCCTCCAGCATGGAGCCCAGGCCTGTGGGGCTCAGCCACCAAACTCCCCGGGGTTGACCATTGTGACCTCTTTCTTCTTGTGAAACCCCACACCCAAGGGACCCAGCTGCTTCTGCTGTCACTGCCATTGTGGTATCTTAGGGTCCCCTTTGCACCTTCAGTTCTGTGATAATGGTAATAATTCTTTTTTTTTTTTTTGGAGAGAGCAGGAGGGTGGGGGTAGGACAGAGGGAGAAGGAAAGAGAGAATCTCAAGTAGATTCACCCTGAGTGCAGAGCCCAATGCGGGTCTTGATCTCACAACCCTGAGATCATGACCTGAGCCAAAATCAAGATTCAAACGCTCAGCTGACTGAGCCATCCAGGCGATCCATGGTAACAAGTCTTGACATGAAATCCTCTGTTTATAATAACTATAATGGTTTCTTTCTCTGACTGGTAGATATTCGAGCCATAACCCAACAGATCATCAGTATTGTAGATTATTTGGGCTTCAGGCATGAATTGGTAGAAACGTAAAAAAGGCAAGGCCAGGGCGGGAAGTGGGGTGGCAGAGTTCTGTTATAGTTAGCAAGGTCAAAAACCTTCAGGACCAGAGGCAACTTTGGACAGATCAGACTTCAACACCAAGAGTGGCCCTGCCTCCTTTCGCAGGCCAGGCAGACAGGGCTGATTCTCAGGGCTATAGCCGCACCTTTCTGGGTCTTTTTTTCCTCAGTGTTAATCAGCTGTCTTGCCCCTAGCAAATCGTCTGTGGGTCACATTCACATCACGTGTAAATGGCTGATAAAACTTTAACACATCACAAAGGAACTTGAATTTTAAAAATTACCTCCGTGGCTGAAATCCCAAACACTGACAGCACCAAATTCTGGCCAGGGTGTGGAGCAACAGGAATTCTCATCCATTGCTGGTGAGAATGCAAAACGGTACAGCTGCCTTGGAAGGGAGTTTGGCAGTTTCTTACAAGACTAAATATATTCTCACCATATGATCCAGCAAATTGTGCTCCTTGGCATTTACCCAGTGAGTTGAAAACTTATGTCCACACGAAAACCTGCCCATGCATGTTTATAGCAGCTTAATTCACAATTACCAAAATGTAGAGACAACCAAGATATCCTTTAATGGAAGGATAAACAGACTGTGATATATCAGTATGATGGAATATTATTCAGTGCTAAAAAGAAATAATAAAGCCATGGAAAGATGTGGGGAAACCTTAAATACATATTGCTAAACAAAGAAGTCGATCTGAAAAAAAGGTACATACTGCATGATTCTAACTATATGACATTCTGCAAAAGGCAAAACTATGGAGATAGTGAAAAATCAGTGGGTACCAAGGGTAGAGATGGTGGGGAGAGTGAGGAGTGACCAGATGAAGGACAGGGATTTTCAAGACAATGAAACTACTGTGTGTAATACTGTAGTTATGAATACATGACATTGTACATTTGTCCAAACCCACAGAATATACAACACCAATATTAAGCCCCAATGTAACCTATGGATTTTAGTTAATAATAATGTATCAACACTGGCTCATTAATTGTAACAAATGTACTACATTAATGCAAAAGAAAAGCAGAGTAGTGGGGGATGGGGGCATATGGGAACTCTCTATACTCTCTGCTCAATTCTCTTTAACTCAAACTATTCTACAAAAAAAAAGTCTGTGATTTTAAAAAAATAAAAATAAAAACTCCAGCAAAGAACTTTGGCAATGCTTTACCACCATAAGTGCCCCTGGGTGGTGGTCCAGCACTGGGTGATGCTCTGTCTCCCTGGTCAGCTCTCAGTGTCTTAGTGCTGATTACACGAGACCCATGTCCACTTTATGGGTCTCTTTCCTCAGCTTCTCCCTTCCTGCCATCTCCAGAATTTTCCTGTTTCCTGGAGCTTCCCATTTTGGCTTTCTGACGACAATGCTGGGACTTTAGTTGCCCTGCTCTGATGTGCACTTCTGCCACTGTGCCTACAGCCAGAGCCAAGCAGAAGGAACAGAAATGTTAAAATGATGGCCAATTCACCTCCTGTTCAGTGGTACTTTACATTCTGGTGTCCTTCCATGATTTACTTCTCAGAGTCCTCAGAAGCTGCCCTGTGCTTTTGTCCAGGTTTTATGGCCACATTCTGTGGGAGGGATGGAGTAGGCTCACTCCATCTTACCTGGGACCAGAGCCTCTTGCTATTTATTTAGATGCTCAAATGTTCAAAGACAAATGGATAAATATTCAATCAAGTGAACTGGCTGGCTCTTCTCAAAAATGCCAAGGTCAAGTCCCACATGAAACCATGGAGATGTCCAAAATTAAAGAAAACTAAAGAGATAAGCATAGCTATAAAGGGCATTACTTTTTGGAGGACCTGATAAAATGTAAATATCATCTGTGGATAGGACAATAGTACTGTATTGATGTTAAATTTGCTAATTTTGAAACTGTGCTATGGTTATATAAAGGAATATCCTTTCTCTTTGTAAATATACGCTAAAGTATTTAGTGGGGAAAAGGGCATGCTATTTCCATCTTATTTTCAAATGGTTTGAGAATGCACATAAACACATACACTTTCTCACACACTCACACACATATTCTTTCTCTCACACACACAGTACTGCACACTCATACACTCTGATATTCTCACAAACTGTCTCAACTACGGTTTCACCCACTGACAAACTCTCACACACTCACTCAAACACACATACAGTCTCACACACATTGTGCATACACACTTACACTCTCATACTCTCTTACACACACACTTGTGCCACACACCTGCATAGCACTCAGGCTGAAGGGTGTGGAGAAAAGAGCAGTGATGGGAAGACCAAGAGCTTGAGGTCTGATCCTGAGTCGTCTGCTCACCTGCACATGGAGCCATTGACCTTGAGGCACCTCACTTACTTCTTGATGAAATGTGAGTGTGGGCAGGACTTCTAAGACCATGTCTGCCCCCAACATGCTGAACAGGGTCTATGGGGCATGAAGGAAGCCTCTCTCTCATGCAGATGGTATAAGTATGAGGCTCCTCATAGTAAAATATTTTCTTTTGGGAAGAATGTAATGCAGCCATGTTAACACTGAGAGTGCAGGAAAGGCGGAGGCGACTGGCCTCACACACTGTGACTTTAACCTTGGTTTCTCCATGCCATTCTCCATCAGCCTGGCAGAAGGTTGTAAAGGGCTGGTTGGATATGGTTTGAGTACTTGGGTTGTTTTTATTCTTGCTCTTTTAATGTTAAAAGCAGAAGTAAAGTTAAGTCATCAGAAATCTTTAAACTTAAGCTTTAAAAACATATATATATATTCTTTTAAGTTCATTTATGATCATTAACTTCAAAGTCTAAGAAATGGAAATTTAACTTTAGAAATAGTATAGAAATACACTTATATTCTGGGAAGTCTCTTTTAACCTCATTACAGGAAACATTGAGCAAACAGGTTATAAGCCAGGACAGTGATAGATAGTCCACGTGAGCTCGCTCATATGTTCCTCAGAGTTGTGGTTTTTCATGGCCCCTTTTTAGGACAAAACAAATGAAAACAGAAAGGCTAAACAATTTTGGAATTTGAACCCAAGTCAGTCTCACCCCAAACCTTGAGTGAAATGAAAAATCTGGACATCTGGGCCTGGAACCAAGATGACCAGACCATCACATGGGGCCACTCTTCAAAGGGACCCTTCCTCCAATGGGTGAAGTGGGAAAGGAAAGATTTAGGTTTTACAAACTTGAGTTCAAGTAACAGTTTTGAGTCCTGAGCAAGTCACTTAACTGCTCTGACCCTCGTTTCCTGTTCTGTACAATGAGAATCAGAGAATCTATCTGGTAGGTCTGATTGCTGAGAGGACACACTGCTGTATTAAACTTAGAACACCTGGCACAGTGTGTTAATCAGATTCATTCGAAGAAACAGAACCAATAGAAGATAGATACACAGAAAAGGATACTTATGAAAGGGATTGGCTTAGTTAGTGATGGAGGCCGAGAAGTCCCAAAACCTGCCATCTACAAGCTGAGAAAGCAGGAATGCCAGTGGTATAAGTCACTCTGAGGTCAGAGGTCTGAAAACCTAAAGTCTACTCATGTAAGAGGACCAGAGAAGATGGACATCCTGGCTCAAGAAGAGGAGGATTGACCCTCTTGGTGCTGTTTTGTTCCACTGAGGCCTCCAACCAATTGGACGATGCTGCCCATGTTGGTGAAGGAGAATTTCTCCACCTGGTCACCGAATCAAGCTCTAATGTCTTCCAGAACCACCCTCACAGACATGCCTGGAAATAATGTCTGGGCAGTTATCTGGACATCCTTTAAGCCAGCCAAGTTGACACATAAAATTAACCATCACGGTGGCCCTATGTAAATGCTTAATCTATCTAACACTGCATTCATTCTTATTCCACGCACAAACAAAAAGCAGGAAACTTCCTGCTTCAATCCAGAGGAAACTTTGAACGAAAAATGCTCTGTGGTGGGGACAAGGCCTCCCCTGAAATTCCGTCAGGGCCACATAGCAAGGCAGCCTCATGCAAACCCTGTAGCAGCACTGTCTCGGAAATACAACATAGTCACAAAGACAGTGTCAACTTTTCCAGTAGACATGTTTTTTTTAAAAAAGAAACAGATGAAATTAATTTATAACACGTCATATGTAAGTCAGTATACCCCAGATATTATCATTTCAACATGTAATCAACCTCCCCAAATTATTAATATTTTACATTTTTACATTTTTGTTCTCATACCAACTCTTGGAAATCTAGTATGTCTTTTAGAATTACAGCTCATCTTAATTAGGATGATAAAGTCTCATCTGAAATACTTAATTTAGATTTCATAAACCTTACAGTTGAAAAGGTAGATTCACATACCCAAGTTGTTCTGTAACTACTTAAGAGTTTTCTAGTAACTGAATCAGCATCCATTCTTAAACTTAAATTTAGAAATAACTAAAATTAGAAAATTACAGTACCCCCATCAGACTACATTTCAGCTGCTCCAAGCCATATGTGGCTAATGGCCAGCATAGCAGACAATGAAGTCATTGCCATGAGGATTCAAGGGCCCGCAAAACCTTAGGTGTGGATTCCACTGATATTCCTCTGAAGTAATCTTTAAAAAGGGTCCATGTATGATAAACAGATAGTCAAATATTTCTTTCATTTCTGAATGATAGACAGTGATCGATGCTGGAGATACATCTAACTTGAGATGAAATTGTCAAACATTCACTTACTCAATATACCGATTATTCAATAATTTATTATTCATTAATATAATGTTTACTAAAAAACAATTTTGTGCCCAGCATTGTACTTTAGAGAGGACACCTGCATGTGTCTTTCAAAATGAGAACGAGAATGCCAACCCAAAAATGACAGAGGAGAACGGTTGAAATAGGACATCCTTCAGTTGACCCTGATGAGTGTCTAGGTCACCAATCTGGACCATCATCATTGCATAAGGTAACCCCGCATCCAGGAAGATCTATGAGAAATACCGCCCTCTCGTAGGCATCGGCATTACTCAGCCTGAACCCTCGCCGACAGCAAATAACACCCAACCAGCATTACACATGGCAGCACTCCAGTGACTCAGGGTCTGTGCAGAAGTGTCTGGGCCAGGCTGAAAGGAAGTCATCTTCCTCAGGGAAGAGTAGGTCAGGTTCACGAGCCCGATCCATGCACCACACACACACACACACCCACACACTCCCCACTCACGAGTCATTGTAGAGGAAAGGCACATCCTTAAAATCTGTAGAACAGAACAAAGAACAATCAAGAAGTTTGATGGTGGACTCAGTATCATTATGCCTGTGGTCCTGCGATATTACATCCATTCATTTGACAAATGTTCACTGAGCCAGCAATTGGAAGACAGTGCAAACAATATTCCATGAAGAAAATGTAGACCCTGCCCTCCAGAAAATCAAAATCTACTGGGGGAGAAGAATTAGCAGGACACATTAGACACCACGTGGAGAACTCAGCTAGAAATAGAGAAACTTGGCAGAGGTCTGGAAAGTGTTGTACAGAGGAGGGAGCCAGAGAAATTCTGTTGAATACTGTCAGGCTAATACAAGCTTGTCCCTAGGATGGGGTGGCTTGGCTGACATAGGCTACCCTGGGCAGGGGCAGGAGTTTGGCTCTTGTTCAGTGCAGCTAAAATTTAAAGAGGCCTTTGGGGGAATGGCAGAGAGGGGGCTATCAGATCTTCAAGGATTCTGTATACCTGCCAGGGACTTTGGACTTTTAATTAGGCGATCTAATGTGTTTTAGACATTAAATGGGAATGGTAGTTCTCAACATTGGCTAGGCAATAGAATCAGGGTAGTGAGGGGGTGTATGGGAACTCTGCTTTCTGCTCATTTTTTTTCTATAAACCTAAAACTGATCTGAAAAGTCTATAGAATCTATAGTCTATATGTCCAAAAGTCTATAGTCTACGAATTATAAGAAAACCACTCTAGACCAACAGCTTTGAAAACATGGTTCAGACACCTCTGGAATCTTAAGGGTTGTTTCAGGAAAGCTGTGAGGTCAAAACTATTTTCGCCATCCTGTGCTCCTAAGACATTATTTACTTTTCCCCTTGATGCTTCTCTCACACGTGAACAGTGGCATTTGCCAGAGGCTACATGACAGGTGCCATCACAACAGATCGAATGCAGAAGTAGACATGAGAATCCAGTTGTCTTTTGTTACTCCAGTCTTTAAAGAAAAGGCAAAGATGTGAAGCAGCATCACTGTTTTTACTCAACTTTTTCTGTCTTGTAACACACAATATGTTTCAGAAGAATATTCCTTTTAGGTTGCATTAATGAGTTTATCGTTATTTCAAATGAGTTAATAAATAAATATTTTAAATGTCTCACTTTTGATTTCTAGTGCATTAAATATCAGTAGATGTAGTGAAGAGAAGGGCCATATGCACCCCAATGTTCACAGCAGCATTGTCCACAATAGCTAAATTATGGAAGGAGTAGAGATGCCCTTCAACAGATGATTGGATTAAGAAGATGTGGTCCATATATACAATAGAATATTACTCAGCCATCAGAAAGAACGATTACCCAACATTTGCAGCAACATGGATGGGACTGAAGGAGATTATGCTAAGTGAAATAAGTCAAGCAGAGAAAGACAATTATCATATGGTTTCACTCATTTATGGACCATAAGAAATAGCAGGGAGATCAGTAGGAGAAAGAAGGGAAGAACGAAGGGGGGATAAAGAGAAGGGGGAATGAATCATGAGAGACTATGGACTCTGGGAACAAACTGAGGGCTTCAGAGGGGAGGGGGTGATTGGGATAGGCCGGTGATGGCTATTAAGGAGGGCACGTATTGCATGGTGCACTGGGTGTTATATGCAAACAATGAATCATGGAACACTACATCAGAAACTAAGGATGTACTGTATGGTGACTAACATAACATAATAAAAAATTTTTAAATAAATAAATAAATATCGGGAGATGTGACCCACATAAATCAAAGCTCTTCAAGTCCTGAATAATTTTTAAAAATGTAAAGGGATCCTGAGAACACAAAGTTTGAGAAACTCTGGTCTAGACTCTACTACTAAATGACAGAGAGTAGGCTTAGAAATTAGCCAATGAAAGAATTGACAGGAGGGGTTGGTTTTTCCTTTTTCCTTTTTTTTCCCCTCATTTACAAAAGTTTGGGCCTGAATGGAATCCTAATATCCAAATAGGCCAGGTCCATAAAGGGCGTATACCAGTCTCCTGGACACTCCCTCCTCTTTCCTCATTGATTCTCATCAACCAGCTTGGAGTTGGCATAAAATGCTGACCCCTTAATTCTAAGTCTTAGTTTATATGCCTGTCCTTTGTACCAGCTGAATTTATGACAAAGAGCAAGGAGGGTTTCTTTGAAAGGGTTTCTTATCGCCTAGATTTATTTTCCTAAGACATTTGCCAATCCATCAGTGCCATTTCTCTCTTTCTTACAGTTTAATAAGAGATCAGGTTGAGCCATATTAAATTACCACTTTTGTAGGTTGAAGAAACATAGCTGGATATTGGCCATTTCACATGATGTAATCTAATAATTTCCATAGCATTAATTGCCACTTTGTGTCTTATTTAACTCAGCTGAGAAATGTGTTTTGCACACTTGGACATAATACAGAACAGCTGCCAAAACAAACAAACAAAACTGCTATTCTGGCAGTGTCAATATGTCTTGAAATGCATAGTAGTCCTTGTTTTTTGGCCTTATTTTTGGGACCTAGCTGAATGATGTGTGGCTGGGTATAATTGAGCTTGAGAGCAAACCAAGATCTACTGATTCCCAAGTCTGCACTTTTGGAACATTGTAGCCACACATTGTATTGACCAACAACCTCTATTACCTGGCACATTTCCATACTCCAGTGTAATGTTAGCCTCTATTTCTTTTCTTTTTAAGATTTATTTATTTATTTTGGGGGGGGCAGGAGTGTGCGTGCATGTGCGTGCATGTACGTGCATGTCCATGCATGAGCAGGTGGAGGGGCAGAGGGAGAGGTAGAGAATCTCAAGCAAACTCCTTGCTAAGCATGGAGCCTGATGATTATGACCTGAGCCCATGACTCTGAGATTGTCACCTGAGCCAATATCAAGAGTCAGACCCTCAATCAACTGAGCAACCCAGGAGCCGTTAGCTTCTCTTTCTAATTCAATTCATTGCTGTCTGAATCATCTAGGGAAATTTAGATTACATCTGCTATGACTCCTGTAGTCAATGTATCATATTGCATATTGATAATCTGTATTATCTAACTCAAATATTAAATTAAAAACACCATCTCATTCTCTGATATCAGATTGATGCATTTCTGCACACTCACCTTCCTTTGCTACCAGTTTTATCATCTGAAAAGAGTGGATGATGGTAAGTACTATCTACCTGGAATGTGTACTGGTTAAGGGCAATAATTTAAGAAAAGTTCTGGCTCAGTGCTGGGCACGTGTTTGGGTCTCAAAAACCATTATTTTTTCCATTTCCCACCCCAAACATATTCATGTATACACTCGTGTATATGCACAAACTCAGGCACATGCACACACTTACATGCAAAACCTCACTGCACACACATGCACACCCATAACACTGACACACAGTCACTGTGCACTCACTGTGCTCATATGCATGAATGCCTGGAAATGCTGGGACTGAAGAAAATGAAGCTTGTAGCCTCTTATACTTCTATGCATACATAAGTGCTTTAAAGATGGCGCTGTAAAATAGAAGAAACATGTATCCAGAAAGCAAAAACTTGGTTCTTATTCCACTAGGTTGCTCTTTAGGGTATTATGTTCATTGACAAATCCTTAATTCCCTGGGCCAACCTTCCTCACCTGCAAGATGAAGGCATGGAAAATGATTGCAGCCTCTTGTGACTGAAACATATTTCTTTAACAAACATGAGCAAAGGCTTTGGAGTCTGGAAGGCACAAGTTCGACCTCCAACTTCATCCCTTGGTAGTCCATTCGTTTGGAAGCCCTGCTTCCTCTTGGATTCACTGGAGGTCTGCCAGCCTTGTGGGTTATTGTGAGGATTAAATGAAGTACAGAAACACACCTAGCCACTCTTAGGATCTCACAGAAAGAGAGATGGCACCCAGCAGGTGACCAGATCTTGTCTCTGTCCCAAGTCCCAGGCAGAAGACTCACTCTCTTCCCTGACAGTGAAGCAGAAAATTCTTCCTGCCTCCTCTGAATGAACTTAACACTATGTTTAAACATCATGTAAGAAAAAAAAAAAAAGAAGGAAACCCCTCACACCCACTCTGGTACACCTTGGTGTTTGCCATTATTAGAACAGCAAACTGAATACTATTGATTCAGAGGGTTTGTGGTTTACCGACCTGGTGCAGTTGAGTTTCTCTTCCTACCCCTGTGACTCATGAATACACATCAAATCCTAAATACTTTGTTTACTGTTTGAACAGATTTTTGCTTCTTGTCCCATTTCCCTTTGGACAGATAACCCAGGGTGTTTCCTTTAGCCACAAAAGCAAATGCAAAACAAAAAATACTGTTTTAGGAATAAAGGAAGATACAAGGCTCTGAATTTTATTGGGAGTGGGGGGAAGCTTCAGTAGAGAGACTTCTTTGAAAGAAAATCTCAGTCCAATATGTCTCAACATAATAATGCTCCTTTCTAACCCAAAGTGTCCTGGGGTTGGATAAAAAGTTATATACTAACCTTACTTAGAAGCAGAACACTTAAATGGGGTTGAGGCAAGGACCAGAAGAGTAGCAGCTGGGGCAGAACCTGACTTCCAGGTGGGGCTAGAGAGGATTGATCATTAACCCTTCCTAAATCGCATGACTTTTAAAACCTTGCTACTTGAGGTGGGGTCCTGGACCAGCAGCACCAAGTGACTTGAGTGATTGTTACCAGAGCAGAATCTCAGATCCCACCTACTGAACCCAAATTTGCATTTTACCAGGACCCCTAGTGATCCCCGTGTGCACTTAAGCTGGGGAGCTGTGCCTTGGCAAACCCTGCCAGAGGCATCGTGCCCTGCAAGCTTCAAGACTTTAGTTGTCATTTACTGAGAATTAAGGATAACTTTTCCAAAATCTTAGAGGATTTCAGAGTTGGAAAGACCTCCCCTCAACCTTAATTAACGCATGAATTCCTTCTGAAAGACCTCACCTGGGGGGCCCCATTGTGTGCTGGGGTGCTCTCCCTCCTAGGGAGAGCTTTTCCCAAAAGTGCTTCCCTAAGGCAAGTTGGAACTTGCTTCCCTAGAGCTACCACTTACTAGCCTATTGTTTACATTACAGAGTCACTTAGAGAAAAGATTACCTCCCTTTCCCTGTGAAGAATTTTTGCAACTCCAAGACACTTCCCATAAATAAGATCCCGTATCCAGTTCCTTTTGAAGTCTGTCTGGTAGGTTCTGAACCTCTCACTGGAAGAACAACATCCCTCAAGTGTCCTGGACCCACGCCACTGCTGTTAGGGCCACATGAAGCCACATCAACAGGATGACATAAGGGTCCCTTCACTTTTTTCTGGTGTACCACCACATTATTAAATTACAGTTGTCTGCTTTATTTCCCAGGCAGTTCAGAGGAGAGCTGTGGCTAGTAGAACCCTGGGACGGGTCATTTACATTTCTGTATGTCATCAGCAAGCACTTGAAGACAGGCATCAATTTGACAGGTGGGGCTAGAGATAAATCCAAATCAACAGAGACAATAATCTTCATAAAACAATATTCGAATCTAGAGACACCAACTACAGCAGGAAATTTCCGAAACATAGTCTCTGACCTCCGATGAGACACAATCTACCTGAAAGACAGAGTATAACCATCCAAATATCAGTATATCACTTAAATTTGCTTGGTGTTTTTGGCAATACTTTCAAGAACAGAGAAAATAAGTCTAAATGATCTCCAGGCAGCCAACACCTAATACCTAATTTAATACCTGCCACCTACTGGATGTTTCCTGTGTGCTTGATTCACTCTGCAGCTCCTAAGTGGCAGGATCAGGACTGAAACCCAGATCTATCTGCTTCTCAGCTGTCTTCTTAACCATGGGATGACACTGCGTTCAGTTGGCTAAGTTTTACCTTACATACAAGGCTGTCCATCTGGGTGGAGGGTGGGGGTGAAACATGAAATCGTGGCAAAAAAAGTATGACTAATTCCTTTTGACTCCATCAGAATAGGGTGGACCCAGGATTTCAAAAACAGTTGCTAATGATTTATTGGAATATTGTAGATTCAAATTCTACAGCACAATAAGACATATATTAATAGTTATGATGTTGAGTCATCCTGAAGACAGTAGCTAATTGAGATGGCAGAGACGTGTGCAAAATGTTTTACAAATCTTTCCATACAATGGTTAACATAAGTTATTCTTTATTATTTCGTGGTATTACACTGTAAATGAAGTCATTTTTGTGGACATCTTTGGGAGTAAGGCTGACCTGGCTTTAAATTCTGTCTCTGCCACTTTACTAGCTTTGTGAACTTGCGCAAATAACCTAACTTCTCTGAGCCTCAGTTTGTCATCTGTAGAGTGGTCTTAGTAACACCAACTTCCAAGTGCTGTTAAAGGTATGGAATGGTAAACTGTGTTTAGAGCGTAAGGCACCCAGCAATTCATTTAGCACGTAACAAGAAAATAAATTACATTTATGGGATACAAATTTAAAGGCATACCAATCTGGAAAAGATATTTCAAGACAGGTATATGCACAAATATATATTTTTATATCCTTTGGGCAAGAGAATATGGCAAGTGTGGGATCTAGGGTTGGAACTGGAAGTGATTTATACTGCTTCCTTCACTACAGATTCATCGAGAAGTTGAATTTGAAGTGTGGGACAACTGTCAATAATCACTGGGAAGTGGCAGGTTCTCTGTGTTTAGAATATCATGGCTAAAGCTCAAGAATGAATAAGAAAGAGCTGGAAAGAATGGTAAAAATGTGTTGAACTCTGAGTGACAATGACAGCAGGGCACTGATAGACCATGGAAAGTTGGCTTTTACGCCTTACAACAGGAGTCGACAAACATGTTCTGTAAAGGGCTAGATAGCAAATACATTAGGTTTTGTGGAACATGCAGTCTCCATCCTGACTACTCAACTCTGCTGTTGTAGTGAGTAAACAGCCATAAACAATCTTTAACTTAATAGGTAAGGCTGTGTTCCAATAAAAGTTTATTTACAAAAACAGGTGGTAAGTAGGATTTGGTCCCAGAGGTCATAGTTTTCCGACTACATCAGATCTGATGGATTTAAAAAATAACTTGGAATCGCATCATCAAGAAATTTCCTAAATGCAAATGATCCAAAGAAAACTATTAAAATCCTGAAGTCTAGTCCAAGAAAATTTATAGGAAGAGATGACTTCTGCCATGAAAAATAAACTCTCTTCCTATCTTAGAAATGGCTCCCAAGAGAATATCCCTGATGGGGGAGTGTTTTCTCTACTCTGTGTCTGAAAATATACCTCCAATAGAAAATTCAAATGTGCTAAAATGCGATTTCATCCAACCAGAGGTGGCAGTTTGGAGAAATAAAAAGGCTCAGGAGCCAGAATCTGCTACTGAACAGAGAGGTTTATGTTTTAAGGGAGTGGAAGTCATGCCATACCCTCTATGTCAGCTTGAGCTGGCAATGGATTGCCCATTCACCTTGAGCTGGGCTTCCCAAGGCAGAAGCACGTACAAGGAGACCTTCTTTCCCTCTGCAAAGGAGGAAGCTGGACGCCTGAAGGAGTTCATGATTCCATGACTGGCTTATTGAGAATTTAGTGGACAAGTTGCACACACAGAGATTCTCTTAAGGAATTCTAAGGGATTTGCTTGCAGGAACTTCCATCTAAAGGTCAAAAGGAGAAAATGGCTCAGTTTCTAGAAAAGTCCAGGGTTACTATTAGCAAACCAAACAATGAACTGGGAAAACAGGTTTTTTCCTATGAAAATCAGGAGGGGAGGATCAAGGACTACCTCACTCACCTTGGCTTCTCCATAATAAGGCACAGGGACACAAGCAGTAGGCGCTCACTCGGTAATGTTTGCTGCATGTGTGAAAGTTGCTTTTCACTCTCCTCTGATATTCCTGGCCCTATGAACAGGTGGCAAAAGGGCTGGGCTATTGGCTGTTGATTGAAAAGATGGATGAACATCACAAATCTGATTTTTCTGCTCCCTGTGTCTTCAGGGAAGATGCGCTGCCTGATGGCAAATAATGCAGTCTTAGAGTTCTGAGTTCACTTGCTACTAAACCAGGGGAAGAGGTGAAAGGGGCCTAGCTGGCCTCCAGCATTTGGAACCTTTCCACTCAAAGTCTGTTTGAAAACTTCCCGTGAGGTCCTGCTCCTCCAGAAGAGGATGCATAGTCTTATATCTGTCCAGAAATCTCAGAAGTTTCAGAAATAAAATCTGTAGGAACTGGTTGACCTCATGCATTGTTCTGCCCACTCTCAAGAATAAATAGGAGGTCCTGTATTCAAGATGGGAAAAAATAGAAAGCTCAATTTCCAAAGTTCAGAGCCAGCTCTTGATTTGATAAGTTGACCCTTACTATTCAAAATAGTTTATTCTAGTTTTAATCTATTTTTTAAAGATTTTTATGTATTTATTTGACAGAAAGGCAGCTAGTGAGAGAGGGAACACGGGCAGGAGGAGTGGGAGAGGAAGAAGCAGGCTCCCAGGGGAGCAGGGAGCCCAATGCGGGTCTTGATCCCAGGACTCTGGGATCACGCCCTGAGCCGAAGGCATACGCTTAACAACTGAGCTACCCAGGTGCCCCAGTTTTAATCTATTTTTAATTAGAGTTAAAATACACTATGGGTATTAGAAGATATCTAAACTTTGAACTTTTGGTCTCCATTTAAATGTTTGCTTCCCCCAAAAATGAACAAACAAAAAAATGTTTGCTTCCCACAAATGTGATATAATGGTTATGACATAGAATCAAGGTATTTCTTTGTTCTACTGTGAAATTTGTTAAATCTTTATTTCTTCATTGAATCATCCCTTATGTTTCACTAGATGTTTATCTTATGAGGGGAAAGTTTTTATATAAGCAAAATATTCACTATTTCCTTTTTTACAGTATATTTTTTCTATATTATTTAACTTGAAAATTTTTTACTTAAGGAAGTATAAGCTATTTTACTTTGTGTCCATAATTATCTTATTTTCCAAACAGAATCAAAGGATTTGAAACTACCAAACGTGATTTGTACCTATACAACATATTTTCTGTATATTTTGACTATGAATCAATTTGAAAGCAGTAATTTAAAACTGGGTTAGCCTAAACAACAACTACAACGTAAGAACAAATCTACAATCAAATTAGTAGTCAAATAACCAACGGCAAGTGGAAAATTGGTCAACGTATTATTTCTTTTATGACCT
This sequence comes from Ailuropoda melanoleuca, assembly GCF_002007445.2. Lineage (NCBI taxonomy): Eukaryota > Metazoa > Chordata > Mammalia > Carnivora > Ursidae > Ailuropoda > Ailuropoda melanoleuca. The sequence goes on from NC_048230.1 coordinate 91,224,661, forward strand.
AATTCAAAATGCGACATTTAAAAATGTAAATCTCTCTTTTCAATGTTAGAGGAGCATCGATGAATATTTCTATGAGTAGGAAAATATTTATTAAAATAGTGGCCACCTCTTGGTATTGATCTTATTCTTTTAACCGTCAACTCTTTTAAGAGACATCTGGGCCAGATGGAACCCAAGGGCCATGGAAAATAGAACGCAAAATATCATCCACCTGTGATGGCCACACAAAGTGGAAAAGCCACAGTTCCAGTGCTTTCCACTTACAAATCTAGAGAGCAAGTAATAAGTCATTCTTTCATTGGAGAAAAATTGTCTCAAATACATTGATTGGTTAAAGAGTAGCTTCTTTGATAACCACAGTTTGGACTTCTCTCTCTCTTTCCCTCCTTCTGTTCCTCCCTCCCTCCTTCTCTTTCTCTCTCTCTCTTTAATGGGATTGGTCTTGTAAAGCTCTAGTTCCTTTTCCAACAAAAAATGAATAAAAGTTAAAATCACCTATCTTCCCAGCATTCCCCTTCTTTTCTATTGTCTTTTTATCCCCAGAATTCTAGAACTGTTCACTTTGTGTTTACTTGTCCATGGTAATATCAAATCCACAGATGAGTTCATAACTCTATGGATTTAAAGAAGCCTTGCAAAACAGAACAAGGGAGCCGAGGATGACCTAGAACTTCTCTGTTAGGCTAAGTCTTGGGCTTATGGCCAGGAATCTAGCTGCTCTATTTTCTAGAATCTAGAAAACCAAACTCCCAAAACTAAGTACAATTGTATCAGTAGGAAAAACATTATATTGAGGATCAAAGGGCCTACCTCTGAATCCACATCTATCACACTAAACTTTGTAAAAATTGGCAAGTGGTTTGATTTCCTTGAGGCACAGATCTCTTCCTTGTCATATGAGTGCTTAACATTACTAGATCAGTTCTAACGTGAACATTCCATGATTCTAAGCCTTATTCCTAACAGAGGTATGGATGATAAAATGTGTTCTACTGAAGTCCCATCAATTCAGGAGACTATGTAAATTCCTTTTTAAAGTGGTAAATTCTGCTTTATTAACTGTGATCCTCATTCATTTCTTCCATCACCTACTTTGATAGCCGAATTTGTTTGTAACTTGAGACAACTTTTTCCACCCAAGGTTCTTTGCCTTAGGAAGCTAGAGGTAAAGTGTATGTCCTAAAATGTGAGAGACAGTTCTCTGGGGTTTTGTCTCTTTAGCCAGACAGCAGTCTCTCTAGAAGTCACACTTCTCAGGACTAGAATGATTATCACTTTTGCTCAAAATACATCTGCGCTATTTGCAAATACCTGACATCACATTTCAGATGGTTGTTTTTAGAAAGATGTCTATGGCACATGAAAAAGATCTCTATTTCTATAAAGTCAGATTGGAAAAGAAAATGTGGAAAATGATCTATAAATATACTCATTTTTGAATTGCATTTATTCTCAGCTCTCATGCCCACATCCATATTATAAAAATAACAATACTTTTCTTCCTGTTTTTGGGGTATTGAATGAGCTAATGCATGTGCAATGCATGTGAAAGACTTGAAAATGTAAAATACCACTCAGAATATCCTAGTTGTTATCATGTAGTAAGCCCAGAACTGACAACCGGGCAACTGCTCTCCCTCTGCATTTTTTATGTCTGTGGGGCAGAAGAAAGCTATTTACAGTATATGTACAGAATGTATTTACAAATTCAAAAACTAGACTTACTTTATAAGTACCACGCACCACTGGAGCTCCTAGACTTACTTTATGATATCAGGCAGTAGATCACCCTTTGAAGTAAGAGGCCTATTAAAATCTGAGTCATAATCTACATTTTAACAAGATTTTCAGGTGATTCATCTGCACGCTCACATTTGAGAAGCACCAGTGTTAGTGCTGGTTGAGAGAACTAAGGCTACCTTACCTGGAGTGTGGACTTCTGGTTGGTACCTTTCAAAAAGTTATTTATAAGTTATATTACAATATATATATATATATATACCAATGGAGTTTCAGGGGTAAGTGCCTTGGTGAAAGTGACAATTCTGGTGACAGTGTTAGCAATTTGTACCTAGTGCAGACCACCAGAATTGGTGGTCTTAACTTTCCAATGCATATCCTCATCAATGACACATTTAGAAAAAAAAGTACAGAAGCAAGAGTCAGATTCTAGAAAGATGCTTCTCATTAAGCCTCTATTCTCTCACTTCCTGTAGTTCTTTGCAAGGACTTCAGAAAACTTCTCATTAGGGATTGGAAATTTGATGTAAGACTCTTAAGATTTCCTAGCTGAGACCCCTGGCATCCTATCCCTGAAGGTTAGACTTAGGGGGGATGTTTTATCACCTCTCATGTACTTCTAAGTGTATCAGCAATGACCATGAGAAATCTAGGTGAGTATAGGTAGTTTTGATCTTTACCCTGGGTCAGTTTGTAAACACTTAAGTGCCCATATCTGGATGCACACTAAAGGCATGGTTAGCTTTTGAGAGAACCCAACCAGAAGTTTACACTCCAGCTAGGGTAGCCTTGGTTTTCTCAACCAGCACTAACATTGGTGCTTTTCAAATTTGAATGTGCATGTGAATCACCTGGAAATATTGTGAAAATGTAGGTGATGACTCAGTAGGTCAGAGATCAGGCCTGAAATTTTGCATTTCTATCGCGTCTCAGGTGACTTGTGATGCTACAGATCTTATGGCTACAGTTTGAGTTTCAGGTTGCAGGTATGTTATTTATCATAGGGATATCATAAGTAAGGTTTCATTGGGGAAATAAGTGGTGTTCAGTGAACACCTTCTAGTGTTTCTTGCTGGAGTCTAAGTATCTGGCAAGCCCTCAGGTCAAATTCCCCTACTGGACCTGAAATTCCAGTTTCTGTGGAGAGCTGAGCTTGGCCATAGAATGTAGGATTCCTGCACAACACAAGAAGATGTGGAAAGGTGGTCTCTTTGGTGAGATATATCTATTATTATTGATAATCTAACAATAACAATAACCAGCTCACTGAGATTTACTAAGTGCTAAGCAAATATTAACTTGCTTCACTCAATATCTGAGACACAGATATTTTCTCCCTTCTCATTCCTTTACTGTCCCACAGTAATAGACCGCTTTGTCTTAGTTGGCACATGGCCACCAGCCTCCCATATAGGAAGGCTGACCGTGTGACTGTGTACTGGCTGAGGGAATGAAAGTCCAAGAGATGGTACAACTTCTAGGTTGTGACTTTTCAGGAAAGGTGGTCACTGTCCCTTTGACTTCCTCTCCTTGACACAGGCTAGAATTTGGACAGTCTAGAGGGAGTTTCCAATGGATGGAAGTTGTATATTGAAAATAGAATATACTGGGACCCAAGGGAATATGGGTGGGGCAAAGAACACTTTTGCTATATTTAATAATTATAAATCTTTTAACAGTAAAAACTTTATCTGCTCTTGTTTGGGCCTTTCAATGACTAGGAGGATTAGAGAGATATGTTCCAATTTCACAGATGAAGATACGGAGGCTTGGAAAGTTTGAATAATTAAGCTAAGAAAAACCTGGACTTGAACTTTGTGCTTTGCCTATAAATCCTGTTTACTTTCTATTTTCTTCTATTGACCTGAGTTTATGAAGACTTGGAAAGCACCCTACAAAAGAGAGGTTGGTCTAGGTTTGAAAAGCATGCCAGAGTTCCATGACTATAATATTAAAATGCAAGGAGGAAGAAACTCTTTCACCTGTCGGTGCAGGATTGGACAAGCCTGCACTGGGTCAGGAAGGCTTCCACTCAAGGGTGTCTTATATTTTGGTTAAAGGAACAATACAAAACACTGTACAGTCAAATGCTCTACCCCAAACAAAACACAATAAATGCCAAATTTGAAGAAAGATGTGGATCTGTGAATCTAAAAAGCTTAACAAACTTCAGGTTGGATAAAACCACACTAGACATATCATAATTAAACTCTAGAAAGCCAAAGGCAAAGAGAGAATCTTGAAAACAATAAAAGAAATGCAACTTGTTATGTACAAGTGATCCTTAATAAGATTAGTAGGATATTTCTCAGCAGAAACCCTGGAAGCCAAAAGACAGTGGAATGATATATTTAAAATATTGAATGGGGAAAAAAAACTGTCAACCAAGGATTCTATATCTGGCAAAACTGTCCTTCAAAAATTAGAAAGCAGTCAAGACATTTCCAGGTAAACAAAAGCTAAGGGATTACCACTAGACCTGCTCTACAATATTGGCTAAAGATAGTACTTGAAGTGGAAATGAAAGGACACTAGACAGTAACTGAAAGCCATGTGAAGAAGCAAATATCTCCTACTGGATACATATACAAATACAAGATAAATGCATGGAAAATATGAAAACCAGTATTATTATAATTTGGGCTTATAACTTCACTTTTAGATTCCTATAAGAAATAAAGAAAAATGCACAAAAATTATAAATCTATGTTAATGCATATATAAGATGTATATAAAGATGTGACATCAATATGTGTGTTAAAATTTATGACATAGATAACATAAAAGACATTACTGTAAAGGAGTAGAGTTTTTGTCTGATTGAAATTAAGTTGGTATCGTCTATGGCCATACCACCCTGAACACACCTGATCTTGTCTGAAATTAAGTTGGTATAAATTTACAGATTTTTTTAAAACTTCAGGATGTTATATGTAATCCCCACGGTAAACAAAGAAAACATTTATAGAATATACACAAAAACAAATGAGAAGGAAATCAATGTATGCCAGGACAAAAAATCAACTAAGCACAAAGGAAAGCAGTAATGTAGGAAATAAGGGACAAAAAAGCTATAAGACATAACCTGCTCCACCCGAAAAAAGGCAGAAAAAGTCCTTCCTTATCAGTAATTACTTTAAATGTAAATGGATTTAATTCCCCAGTCAGAAGACTGACCAAGTCACAGAATAACAAAATGAATTAAAACAAAACAAAACAAAACAAAACAGTATCCAACCATATGTTGTCTACCTACTGACACACCTACCTACCTATCGACACACACTGGTTGAAAGTGAAAGGATGGGAAAAGATAGTTCATGCAGGTAGTAAACAAAAGAAAGCAGGAGTGGTTATACCAAGTTCAGACAAGGTAAACTTTAAGCAAAACAAACAAACAAAAAAACAAAAACAAACCCCAAAACAAAAAACTATTATGAGAGACAAAGAAAGACTTCACATAATGATAAAAAGGCCAATTTTCAAGAGGATATAACAATTATAAACACACATGTACCAAACATCAGAGCTCCAAAACATAGGAAGTAAAGAAAATTGAAAGGGAAAATAGCTCTATAATAATAGTAGGAGATTTTCATACCACACTTCCAATAATGGATAGAACAACCAGACAGGAAACAAAGGACTTGAACCACACTAGAGGCCAACTGGATCTGATACACATTAAGAGAACACTACCCAACAACAGAAAAATACATATTTTTCTCTAATTCAAATTGCATGTCATTCAGGATAAACTATATGTTAGGCCATAAAACAAATCTTAGTAGATTGAAAGAATTTCAAACTACATAGTGTGTCTTTTTGAAAACAGTGGAATGAATCAGAAATCAGTAATAGAAGTAAAACAAAAAAATTCATAAATATGTGGAAATTAGACAATACACTCTTAAATGTTCAATGGTCCAAAGAAGAAACACAAGAGAAATTAGAAAATATCTTGAGAGAAGTGAAAATGGAAACAAAACATATCAAATTTAAGAGATGCAGCAAGAGTAGTGCTAAGAGGCAAATCTATAGTTGTGAATACTTACATTAAAAAGACGAAAGATCCAAAATTAAAAACTTAACTTTATACCTTAAGGAATTAGAAAAAGAAGAAGCTAACCCAAAGCTAAGAGAAGGAAAAAAATAATAAAGATTAGATCAATGGTAAATAAAATAGAGAAGAAAAACGCAGTAGATAATGTCAACAAAACCAAGATCTGGTTATTCAAGAAGATCAACAAATATGAGAAACCTTTAGCTAGACTGACTAAAAAGAAAAAGTGAGAAGACCCAAATAACTAAAATTGGAAATAAATGTGAGCACATTACTACTTGATTTTTCAGAAGTAAAAGTATTATGAGAGAATACTATGAAAAATTGTATGCCAACAAATTAGACCATCTAGATGTAATGGGAGAAGTCCTGGAAACAAATAATCTAGTAAGACTGAATCATGAAGAAATAGATAATTAATAAGGAATATGTTTAACTTATTTATAGTAAATAAATTAAATAATTTTAATTAATAAGAAAATTAAATCAGTAATCAAAAACCTTCCAAGAAAGAAAGCCCTGAGTAAGATGGCTTCTACCTGACGAATTCAACCAAATATTTAAAAATTTAACACTGATCCGTATCAAACTCTTCCAGAAACATTGAAGAGGACACTTCCTAACTCATTATGTGAAACTAGCACTACCTGATACCAAATCCAAAGACGCTAAGTGAAAACTACAGACCAATATCCCTTATGAATATTGATCCAAGAATTCTCAACAAAATACTACGACTGAATTCAGTAGGATTTTAAAAGGATCATACACTATGACCAAGTGGAATTTATTCCTTAAATTCAGCGATGGTTCAACACATGAAAATCAATGAATGTAATACATTACATTGACAGAATAAAGGGGGAAACATAGAATTAACTCAATTGACGCAGAAAAAAACTATTTCATTCAACACCTATGCACCATTAAAAATACTTAACAAGCCATGGCTTCTTAGAAGGAAATTACCTTAATGCAATAAAGACTACATATGAAAATCTGACAGTTAACATCATATACAATGGTGAAAGACTGAAAGCATTTCCTCTAAGATTGAGAACAAGACAAGGATGTCTGTTTCACCATTTGTACTCAATATTTGGGCAGTTCTAGCCCAAAGCAGTCAGGCAAGATAAGGAAGTACAAGTAATCCAAATCAGACAGGAAGAAATGAAATTATCTCTGTTAACAGAAGACATGATCTTGTATGTAGAAAACTCTAAAGATTCCACAAAAAATAACTGTTAGAAATGATAACTGAATTCAGCAAAATTGCAAGATATAAAACCAACACATAAAAATCAATTGCATTTCTATATACTAACAATGAACAATCTGAAAAAGACAATAAGAAAACAATTCCACTTAACAACAGCATCAAAAAGAATAAAATACTTAGGAATAAGCTTAACCAAGAAGGTGAAAGACTAGCACACTGAAAACTACAGTGTTTTCAATTGTTGTTGAAAGAAATTTTAAAAGACAAGAATAAATGGAAAGATATGCATGTTCCTGGATTGGAAGACTTAATATTCTGAAGATATCAATACTGCCCAAAGTGATCTACAGATTCAATGCCATCCCTATCAAAATCCCATTGTTGGTTTTTTTTCAGAAATAGAAAAATCCATTCTAAAATTTATGTGATATCTCAAGTGATCCTGAATACCCTGATCAATCTTCAAAGAGAACAAAATTGGAGGAGTCACACTTCCTGATTTCAAACTTACTACAAAGCTGTAGTAATCAAAACAGTGTGGAACTGGTAAAAATGCAGACATAAAGAACAAATGAATAGAATAGAGGCCCTACGGGTAGACCCTTGCATATACAGTCAAATCACTTTTGACTAAGTTTCCAAGACTATTCAATGAGAGAAAGGACAACTTTTTCAACAAATGGTGGAAAACTGGTTATCTACATGCAAAAGAATGAAGTTGGACCCTTACTTTAATCCATACATAAAAAATGAGCTCAAAATGGATCAAAGACCTAAGTGCAATACCTGAGACTTCTAAATTCTTAGAAGAAAACATAGGAAACAAGCTTCATGACATTGGACTTGGCAATCATTTCTTGACTATGACACCAAAAGCATTGGCAATGAAAGGAAAAGATAAATTAGACCTCATCAGAATACAATTTTTAAAAATGTTGTACCTCAAAGGACACTATCAACAGAGACGGCAGCCATGGAATGGGATAAAATATTTGCAAATCATATGTCTGATAAAGGATTAATTTTCATAATACATAATGAGTTCCTATAACTCAACAAGAACAAAACAGCCAAAGAACTCAATTTAAAATGGGCAAAAGCCGGGGGGCTGGCTAACTCACTCCATAGAGCATGCAACTCTTGATCATGGGGTCATCAGTTCAAGCTCCATGTTGTGCATAGAGCTTACTTAAATATTTTTTAATTTAAAAAATAAATAAAAATAAAAAATAAAAATGGGCAAAGGACTTGAATAGACATTTCTTCAAAGCAGGTTTATAGATACCAATAAGTACATGAAAACATGCTCAATTTTCACTAATCACTGTGGAAATGCAAATCAAAACCACAATGAGGTACCACTTCCCACCCATTAGGATTGCCATGATCAAAAAACAAAACAAAACAAAACAAGAATAAAGATCTCAAATAAGCAACATAACTTTATGACTAAGGGAAGTGAAAAATTTTTTTAAATTTTATTTTATTATATTATGTTAATCACCATACAGTACATCCCCAGATTCCGATGTAAAGTTTTGATGCTTCATTAGTTGCGTATAACACCCAGTGCACCATGCAATACGTGCCCTCCTTACTACCCATCACCAGTCTATCCCATTCCCCCACCCCCTCCCCTCTGAAGTCTTCAGTTTGTTTCTCATAGTCCATAGTCTCTCATGTTTCATTCCCCCTTCTGATTACCCCCCTTTTCTTTATCCCTTTCTTCCCCTACCGATCATCCTAGTTCTTATGTTCCATAGATGAGAGAAATCATATGATAATTGTCTTTCTCTGCTTGACTTATTTCACTTAGCATTATCTCCTCCAGTGCCGTCCATGTTGCAGCAAATGTTGAGAATTCGTTCTTTCTGATAGCTGAGTAATATTCCATTGTATATATGGACCACAGCTTCTTAATCCAGTCATCTGTTGAAGGGCATCTCGGCTCCTTCCATGATTTGGCTATTGTGGACAATGCAGCTATGAACATTGGGGTGCATATGGCCGGGAAGTGAAAATTTTTAAAACAAAATTTAGTAGAAAAAAATAATGAGAAAAAACAAAGCAGAAAATAACAAGTGTCTACAAGGATGCGGAGAAATTGGACCCCTTGTGCACTGCTGGTAAGAATGTAAAACGGTGCCAGCACCAGGAAAAAACAGTATTGGCAGTTCCTCAAAAAATTAAACATAGTAGTACTGTGATTTAGAAATTCCACTTCTGGGTATGTATTCAAATTAATTGAAAGCAGGGACTCCAACAGATACTTGTGCACCCACATTCAAAGCAGCCTTATTAACAATACCTAATAGGTGGAAACAACCCAAATGTCCATCAATGGATGAATAGAATATTCTTGGGTACAGTGGAATATTCTTCAGTTTTAAAAGGAAGGAAATTCTGGCACATATTATAACATGGATGAATCTTGAAAACACCATGCTAAGTGAAATGATTTTCCCCAGTTGCAAAAATTTTTTTAAAGATTTATTTATTTGTTTTACAGAGAGAGAGAGAGTGCAAGAGTAGGAGGAGGGACAAAGGGAGAGGGAGAGAGAATCTCAAGGAGATTCCCCACTGAGTGAGGAGACCTACAAGGGGGTCAATCTCATGACCATGAGATCATGGCCTGAGACAAAATCAAGAGTAGGTCTCTC